>NC_056734.1:325730466-325847966 GCF_019279795.1 Protopterus annectens | reverse complement strand
GCTTTTTCAGAAAAACTAAACACCGTTGGATCGAACATTGAACAAATTGCAGCAAGACTAAGCATCAACAAAGCTAAAACGGAGGAAAACTCAGCAGATATTAAAGCTTTAAAATCTAAACTAGAGGAGAATGAACAAACACTGAATGGAATACAACTAAAATTAATCGACATTGAAGCATGAAGCCACAGAAACAGCATAATTATTAGAGGGGTACCGAAAACCTTTGACCAAACTCAACTGAATAAAATAATAAGAGAGATCATGGAAACAACAGTAGACAACAAAAATATAGCTAAAGAAATGATTATTGAATGTGCACATAGATCACTGAGAAGAAACCAAGATGAAACAGTACCAAGACAAATCTACATTAAAATACTGAATGCTGCACACACCTCCGCAATCCTAATAGCTGCTAAACAGAAAAGAAACATAACTTGAAGGGGTCATAAAATACATATTTTACAAGATCTCCCTCTCCCCATAAAGTAAGAACGTCAAGCTCTATCTCCTTTTTGCTCATACCTGATAAAAAAATATGCTTCCAAATGCGATACCCTGCTAAACTTCTTTTCAGCTACAAAGAGCAGAAATACCAGATACAGAACATTACCGAAGCAAAATCTGTCTTCAAAAAAGCATTCAATGAACTGCCTGAAATGAGCTAACTATGACTGAATGATGCTCCGATGCTACAAAACACTTTTCAGCTTAAAATCATTATTTAATAAACAAAACTCCTACTAACGAACAACTACTCTCGTGCAAAACTCCATTAAGTCTAAAGCTGCAAGTACAGATGACAAACCTTTCTGTACCAAATCATAAAATCACCAAGTGACCTTTCCAAGAATTGTATATCCTCTAAACAAATAAAACAATCAAGCCCTCTATATAGAAACCACTTTCCTAAATCAGGATCTTCTAAAATGACTCTGCTGCAACGCACCCATATAAAACTAAGTTCCGAAGTACTAAAATATACATTTGCAGTCTATGAAGATCTGGAAAAGATAATATAACCAAATATTAAAATAAAATGTCTTTGCAACAATCTTCCCTCAACTCTTATCTTAAAAAGAGGTTGTTTGGTTAGGTATATCCACAATTCCCTTTTTCGCTTGGTCTGACTGCCGTCTCGACATTCTGAACACAGGAAGCATCATTGAAGGTTGAAGGTTAAAGGTAACTCCTCCACAGCACTGGACCTGCAAAGCACTACTGGGATGTCGCGAGGGTGATTCCATCAAGGAAAACAGCTTTACAAGTTTGAAACAAGGAAACCTGCACCAGAGTTAGTAAAACCATCAGAAGAAGAAGGAAAATACCCTAATAAGCATATGCAAGCAAGTAGGATTCAACAATTAAAGCAGAAATGGCAGGAAAAAAAGGTACTGTTTGATTTCTGCAATCAACCAACCTATGTAAACCAAAGACAAAATAACTTAATCTGGCTGTACCTACGGTTTGTTCCTATTCAATTAAAAGAAATCTCTACCTAAATCCGATATCTAGATTATCTAACTAAAATAAAAAAAAAAAAAACTATTCTAAAGAAACAAATATTGATTGTTGCTCTATATGGGCTCTATCTACCATTTGCTACAGAAATGAAGAATAATCCTCAGGAAGATCAGAAGTTAAACACGTTACTGATAGATATTTTATACCACAAATACAGAATTCTTTAAGAAATTTACTTGCTCTGTCTTGCTTGCAAAAAAATGTTTAAACGAAATTAAGACAAATAGTAACCCTTTAATAGATATAATCTGATGCTATTCCTGACAAAAGGCCAGACAACATCAAACAGTTACAGCAATTGGCACCAAACCCTCTTAATAGCCTATGAGCATAATATTTTAAAGGGACAAAATAAATGAAACCCTAGTTTATTTCACAACATAATACAACTCTTGAAATGCTCACACATACTGTTATACAGCCACACATACTTATTTACACACTCCGAAAGGAATAATTTAATATAGGAGCGAAGTTTGTATGTCAGGAATGTCTAGCGTTACTTAGAAAAATAGGATTGTTTTATTAATTATCTCCCTACACCTGCAGTTCTTCTTCTCATATAAATGTCATACACACACATCAAACTTAATACTCATGATATGTACACACCAAAAGAGGGAGATAAGTAGATGGGCACTACGGTAAGAGATGTAATGTTGGATGCCACCTTAAACAAACCGACCTTACCAACAATTTCTCATATTAACATTTACCATTCTATAAATATACATATTTTATTTTTATTTATTTAGCATTTGTTGACCGGGAAAGTCCAACTAGGTTCCACAGATCCTGTTTTCAGTGGAGGCCAGGGGAGAAACACTCCAGAAGCATGTCTTCAGAATGTGGGAGGAAATCGAAGTACCCGGAGGAAACCCAAGCGAACGCAGGGAGAACATGCAAACTCCACACAGAAGGCACCCCAGCCAAGAATTGAACCGGAGAACCACTTGCTGTGAGGCGACAGCATTAACCGCTGCACCACTGCGCCGCCCTTCATTAATGATACTTTAAAAATGCATATAATTAAAATACACGCAACACAAGGAAAATATGTTTAGAACAGATTCATGGAATGTGAATGGTCTACGTGAAAAGGGAAAGCTTAACTTAGTTTTGCATTTAGTATACCAAAGCAAATCAAATATTGTATTCTTACAGGAAACCCACCTGAACAATGACCAATGGGTCAAAGTAAGCTCAAGAAACTGGGTTAAATAGATTATTTCGGCAGGGGATAGTTCCATCTCAAAAGGCACTGCCATAATAATTAAAGAATCATTCCTGGGAGCTATAACCAATAGTAAGTATGACACAAATGGTAGATGGTGTCTTTTCACTAGCTCACACCCACAACAAAAAAATAATAGTCTCTTTCTGAATGTCTATGGTCCCTGCTATAACCAGCAACTCTTTATCTACAAAATTTATAATTTACTTATAAATTTTCCTGGTCACTCTGTTATTATTGGGGACGACTGGAATTGTCTAACTGACCCACTAAGAGATAGCTCAAACAAAAACAAAAGACAACTGGTTCAAATCACCTCGGCCTTAAATGACCTTTCACAAAACTTTGACCTTATTGACCCCTACTTAACTATTGACCATGACAGATCACTTACCAAATACGCTTTTTTTTCAGCATCACACAAAGTCTGGTCTAGAATAGATTTTTTCTTAGTCTACTCCACTTTTTCCAAACAAATCCAAAACTATGAACTTAACACAAGAATAATTTCAGACCACTCTAGAATTACACTAACAATTAACACAAATTACCTATCCTCTCCATGTTGTGGTTCTAATAACTGCTACCTGAATAATAATCTTCTAACCCAAAAAGAGGTGGTGGAGGAGATTACGAATGTAATAACTCAACTAGAACAAGACATATATCTGACCCCAATCCCTTTAGATGTACAATAGGCTGCCACTAAGACTGTAATAAGAGGTATTCTTATCCAGAAAGCATCCATATACAAAAAGCAAGAACAAAAACAAACTCTCTCACTTGAAACTCAGTATAATAACATTGAGTAACAACTCCAATCCTAATACTCACAAGAACTAGAGGCAAAACTATATGAAATTAAAAAAAAAACTTTATTCAATACAATTACAAAAACAATCAATAAGTGAATTAAAACTCCTCTATAAGTACTCATTATGGGCCCAAACCCCTTCCAAAGCTCTAGCCAATATGATAAATATAAAGAAAAACCTTCAAAACATATCAGAAATATTTTATAAGGAGAAAAGTATGTACAACAACTCAGACATAATCAGCTCCTTCTGGGATATCTACAATAACATATACAACCCTGCAAAACAACGTCATATATCTAACATACAATAATTTTCAAAATAACTTACAATTTCCCTGTCTAGACGACAAGCACTTTAATTTATTGGCAAGTCTCCTAGCAGTGAATGAAATCAAAAAAGCAACAAAAAAATTAAAGATAAACAAATCTCCAGGCCCAGGTGGATTCACTGCTATATTCTACCAAAAGTTCAGCCACATACTAACACCAATCTTATTACAAATATATAACTACATCATACAACATGGCTTTTCTGACAAATACTTAAATAATTCTAACACAATCCTGATATTAAAACCTAATTCTGACAAACTCAACCCCCTCAGTTACAGACCTATAGCCCTCATCAACCTTGGCATAAAAATTTTGACCTTACTTCTAGCAAATAGATTACAAAGAACCCTTGACAAAATCATCCCCCAGAACAATTAGGACTTATGAAACATAGACAACTTTGTGATAATACCCTTACTTTAGATACCATAATAACTCTCTTAATGAAAGATAAGCACCCAAGATATGCCCTTACAATTGATGCCACTAAGGCTTTCGAGAATGTAGACTGAGACTTTTTATTCCTAACTATATCACATTTTAATTGTTCTCAATCTTTTATAAAGATCATTAAAATGCTATACAGTAATGCCACTACCACACTATTCATAAATAGAATTCACTCCCAACCCATAAAGATAACAAATGGAAACCTGCAAGGGTGTCCCCTGTCACTATTCCTGTTCAACTTATATCTAGAGCCACTATTGATCCACATTTCCCCAAAAGACTTATCACCACAGTCCCACTATCTATAACACAAATGTAAAATATTCGGCTTTTCATGACAATTTAAATATCTATTTTAAGCTCCCCAACAAATAATAACCTCAACTGAACACTTTTCCAAAACAGCAACTTCAAAATGAAGCCCAAAAATCTTCTATTTTTCCTCTAAATCCATGTAACCATAAAGCAGCCTATTTCCCCTTAGCTAATATACCTCTCAACTATAACCTAAAATACCTTGGCATTCATTTTTCTCATACATACAAGGAATTGTTTAAATCTAATCATCATAAAACATGGGAAAAAAATCAAACAAGATCTTTCAAGATGGATAAACATAAATCTGTCACTCTAGTCCAAAGCAGAAGTCATCAAAATGAATATCCTTCCTAAAATTATATTCCAATTTAACTCTATCAGTTTAAAAATCCCCCCAAAATTCTTCACATCAATAGAAAAAGCCCTCTCTAAATTCCTATGGTACTCCAAAACAACAAGAATCTGCCACCAAAAACTCACACTTCCAAAAAGCAAAGGAGGTTTGGGTCTTTCAGATTTTAATATGCATTACCACATAATAAAAGCAAACCAATTAATCCAGATATCTGAATATGATAGTATCAAATATGTTTGGACCCCTGCCTGGGTTAAAATATGACATAACCAACTGCATTCTTTGAACATAAACCCCAAAGCTATTCCCTTCCTCAATTACAAATACAAACTCTTCAACAAAATACATGCAGTAATTAAAAACAGAATAATAGCCTTCCAATCTTTATTTACGTCTCTCGATCTACAAAACACACCAGTTATGCTTCAACCTATCCATATGAACCCAAACATAAAACTCAAAAATAAATTGTTTGACCTTAAATCATTCCCGCTAATCAAAGATATATGTATATGGCATATCCTACAATACAATGATACTTCGTTTGAAAACTTAAGATCCCAACTACAAGTTTCACATAATTATGACCATATTCTTAGACAGATTATATCTTTAATTAGAATGAAATGCCCAAAATATAAAACTGATAAACAAAGAATAGAAACAACCCAAAGAATAATCAAAGCACTATCTGAGAAAAAGAAAATGATTGCATAATCCTACAAATTAATAAGTGAAATCAAACACCAATCTTCACTACTATACTCAAATGTTTGGGTTGATAAAAACAAAAACACCGCAACAGAACAAAAACAGGAAGCCATAACTAACACTCTAAAGCTAACCCCCTTTAAAAACGTAATATATACACAGATGATGATTAACAACAATGCCTATTACACTCAAGCTGTCCTGAAAAAAATTTGGCTACAAAAAAGATTCACTCTGTCCTTTCTGCTCCCAAGCAAATGCTGATATTCTCCATCTATTTTGGAGTTGCAAAAATATTTTTAAGTTATGGTGCTCTTTAAGAGCGCGACTTGAAAAAAATGTGGATACGAAAAAAACACTTTTTCCTGGGAAACTACTATTCTACACATAATCCTAAATTCAATCAAAGGAATCCGTAGACATATTTTAATTGCAATGTGTGCTCTACTCAAATTCTACATAACTAAAAACTGGGTAAACGATACTACAATTTCATGGGAAAACTTTAAAAGTATGGCAACCAAATATATTACCTCCAACAAAATTGCTACTAAAAGCACAAAGAAAAGAGCTTACTTTCAATTATATTAGAACTCCCTAATAGACACAATTCTAATAAATAAATAAAACCTCTAAAATAAATTAAATGTCAGTAGACCAGACTAATCTTCACAATCCAATCACACATTTATCTCAATTGTTGTCACTTTTTTTATAGTGATTGATCACACACACTCCTTTGCATCCAGTATTGTATATAGCATAAATTGTCTATAGTTCACAAGTCTCACTAACCTTCCTTGACACTCAACAATTTTGTTTTACATACCAAATCATATACACAACAAAGTTATATAATAATCTATGTTTGGGACTATATCCTTTTCTTAATTAGGGGCAATACCCTACACTAACAAAATAGTGTCTGTAATTTCTGTTTACAAATTGTATTCATGGCAAGCTTGTGTTTATCCATATTTTTCTTTCCTTTTGTTGTCTGTAGTAATCTTCTTTTGTACTGTTGCAGAGTCACTTAGTAGGCAAATGGAGGCTGGGGGAATAAAACCTGTTTGAATCAGCTTGTTAACAGCTCACTGTTATGCTTGCTTATTCATCTGCTGCATTATGCTATACTTGGAGTTGTTCTGACTGTTATGAGTGAGTCCCCAGAATAAGGAGAAGCAAAAAGATCAGGAGACATCTGAAGAAGAAATGTGGACATGAGAACTGAAAAGAGATCGAATATGGTGTAATATTTATGCAAAGGAAAAAGCAAAATTAACCAATGCAAAAAGAGCAGCAGCAAAGATATTTGAAGAGAAATACAGACAAAGGAATCTAGATATGGAAAACTTTACAATACAAAAAATAAGACAAAGAGGAAAAGAGAAAAAGAGATTAGCAATGGAGAAGTTACAGAAATAGAAACTGAGGTTATGGAGTACCTGCAAAGTGAAATATTCAGTGCAAAAAGTCCAGTACAGAAAGCAGCACAACAGGATAAAGCAATGGATATCCAAATTAAGGGGAAACCAGTGGAACAGGAAGCAATTGATAAGGTGCCAGATCAAGATATTTTGGAGCCTTCCACAGGAGACCAGTATAAACGTTCAGTTGAAGCTAGATGGCAAGGAAAGGAACAGGAAACTATGGAAACTCTGATGCAGTCAATATTGAGGAGTGATAGGCCAGTGAGTTCCCATATGACACAGCAACAGATGGCATATGATGAAATTGAAGGAAGGTGCCACAGGAAGATGCTATATAACTTTCTATAGAATGCCAGCAGAAAATGGAAAACAGGGGATGTGCCCTCAGTTTGGAAGAAAATGAGCTAAGAGAAGAGTTGCTTGATTTAATGGACATGGAGAGATATATTAAAATCAATGAGAGAAATAGACTGCAGAAGGTCATCAAAACCCAAAAAGTAAGAAGTCTGATAAAACAAATGAATGCAGTAATTAGGACTGTCCATAGAGATCCGTGTGATATAACACACGTAAACAGGATATATTACTGTGCAGCTAAATTAATAACTGATAAAGTTCTGCCACAAGAACACAGGGTAGTGAGGGAAAAGAAGGGGAGAAATTGAATACCATCATAGAAGTATTGAATAAAGAAAACTATAAAGCAATTTAGATAAGAAGTGTCACTGTTAGAAGACTATAGAAGAGGGAATAGATCAACAAAAATACTAAGAAAGTTAGATGTGATTAAAGCAATGCACAGTATTAGAACAGACCAGGATCTATCATACACTATTGCAAATAACAAACTAAAAATTTCAGCACAGGCGAAAAAACTTAGAAGATACATAGATAAATATAAGGAAAAAGTACAAAATAAGCAATTTAATGATGACCTCAAAAAGTTTTATAGAGAACTGGGAAATAAGGTAAAAGGAATTGAAAGACTGCCAAAAAAAGACAAAGTGGATACTATTTGGAGAAGTATCTATGAAGATCCTGTGGAGTATAATGAAAATGCTGAATGGATAGAATAAGTAAAACAATGAATAAGAAGTTTAAAGGTACAGGATATGAAATGGTATGAAGTAACAGCAAAAGAGATTGAAACAAAGTTAAGAAAACCCTCTAATTGGAAAACCCCAGCCATAGATGTAGTACCTAACTTTTGGTTAAAAGTATTAACATCTTTGAACAAGGATTTAGCCATGAGTAAGAACTATTTATATGCACACCCTGAATAGACACCAACCTGGTTAATGACAGGAAAAACAATGCTCCTACTTAAGAGTGAACCTACAAGCTACCCTAAAAATTATATTCCAATAACTTGCCTTCCGACGACGTATAAACTATACATGGGAATTGATGCTGACAGAATTTATAGTCATTTAGACGAAAACTCAATTATGGCAGTAGAAGGGCAATAAAAGATCTGTTGTTAAATAACATTATAGTGGATAACTGTCTAAAAGGGAAGAATCTAAGTATGGCATGGATTGACTACAAAAAAGCATTTGATAGTATCCCACATTCATGGATAAAAGAGTGCTTAAAAATGTATAAGATACACCGTACACTGATTGACTATATTACAGTAACCATGAAACAGTGGCAGACCACTTTGCAATTAAGCCATGATAAAGGACAGATTATTATCCCAGGGATAAAAATTCAAAGGGGGTATTCCATTCCAGATTCTCATTTTCTCTTTGTTGATGATTTAAAACTGTATAGCTCATCAGATAAACAACTGAAAGCACAGCTACAGGTTGTGAACATTTTTTTAGATGATATTAGAATGTCATTTGGTCTTGATAAATGTGCAAAAGCAACCTTTAAAGCAGGAAAACTGAAGCACCAGGAAATCATCAGTTTTAGACAAGAATGTGATATAAAGGAACTTAGCGAGTGTATAAATACTTGGGAATTCATGAAGAATCAGTAGCAAAACACGAACAAATGCAAATAAAACTCAGTAAGGAATACTTTAGAAGACTTAAATTAATCCTGAGAACAACATTGACATCTAGGAACAAAATCCAAGCTATTAATCAATTTGCTCTTCCTGTCCTAACTTACAATTTTGGAGTGATTGACTGGCCCCAAAAAGTGTTGGATAGATTAGATATTAAAACAAGAAGGATGCTCCATGTCCACCGAATGATCTATAAAAAAATCAGTGTATACCAATATTATATATTCCCCATTCAGAAGGAGGGATGGGCCTCCTTGAAATTGATTACATGTATAGATCTGCAATTGTGGGACTCCACACATATCTACTGACCTCACAAGATCCAAATGTAGGGAAAGTTTTGAAACATGAGGAGAATAAATCTAAGATGGCTTTTCTGCTTAATTTACCAGAAGCATATTGATGTCAAGAAGGAATAGAAATCAAACCAGAAGTAGATATAAATCAGGCAGCAATTGAATGTGCCAAAAAACAAAAGAAAGAATATAAGATGAAGGACCAGATGAGAAAGCAAGAAATGTGGAAAAAGCATAAATATAGTTGCAAGTATAGAAAACTTCTGGAAGAACCTCATGTTGATTAGCAACGAATGCAGGAATGGCTAAGAAAAGGCAAATTCAAACCAAGAGATGAAAGGTTAATATTGGCAGCCCAAAATAGTGGGCTACGTACACGCTGGTTTGCAAAATCCATTGAACCTGTGGGAGAAACAGACAAATGTAGGATTTGCCAAACCAAATTTGAAACGGTTGCACACCTAGTTGCTGGTTGTGACACACTAATGGCAGAAGGACTGTATACTGAGAGGCATAATAATGTGGTGAGACTGTTGTACTGGGGATTGTGCAAACATTATGGTACTGAAGTGGCTGAAAAACACTTGAAACATGAGTCACAAAGCATCACAGAAATCGATGAAGTTTATATTACATGGGATCAACCATTACCAACAGTTCAAAAGATAGATGCTAGAAAACCGGATATAGTGGTCCAAGAAAAGAAGACAAAAGTAGCATTGATAATTGAAATTGCCACATCCAGTGGCTAGAGTGTCCTGCGTACAGAGAAAAACAAAGTCATAAAATACCAAGATCTGCAGGCAGAAATGAGAGCAATGTGGAAGAAAGATACTCAGACAGTTCCAATAGTAGTAGGAGCAATGGGTCTTATAAAAAAAATCTACAATCATATTTAGATATGCTACCAATCTATGTAACCCCCATACAAATTGCAGAAGGAGCCTTTACTGGGCACATTGCCGGTGCTGCGAAGAGCACTTCTGGCTAACATCAAAGATTGAAACAATACTAATTTCATGAACATTAATCATACTTTGACTTAGGAATGGGGTCCATTTCCATCATGGTATTAGAAACTCAAAAGATTTGGAGAAATTAAAAAAAAAGGCAAATGGAGGCTGGGGGATTAAAACCTGTTTGAATCAGCTTGTTAACAGCTCACTGTTATGCTTGTTTAATCATGTGCTATGTTATGCCATGCTTGGATTTGTTCATCACAAAAAAATGTATCTTAGAAAAGCATACTAAGTTTAGAGGTTAAATCAGCATAATCAGTAGTGGGTTCTTGTGTTGGGACCACTCTACTGATTTTTTAAATGAAAAAGAGATGGGCTCATCTAACAAAACCTTGTAAATCTACACTAAAGCATTATTGCAACTTATAAAATCTTCAACTTAGTGAGGAAAGGATATCATATTCTTTGCAACACTAACTTCTGCAGCCTTGTAGACAAAGCCTCCATGTGTTTTTCATAATCCTGAACTTTCCTATATATTGTTAACAACACTGAATTCTGCACCCTTCTTGACAAAACCTTGTTTAATTCTTACTTAATTTCATTATTGTCTTAATTTTGCATTTCTAACACACTCATACTGAAAATAAGAATTCAACTTACCTAAAACTTTTGCGTTATCTGAATAATGAAGCATAAGTGACTGCCCCTAAGACTACACACTATTCAGGAAGCAATAACAAAATATATAACATTTTTTGATTTTGGACACATAGTATATTAACTATAATACATTAGATGGCTGTAGGTTGAAAAGGAAATTTAGTAAAAGTGATATTTTGTAACTTTACTGGGTTTGCCTCAAGAGTATACCCACATTAGCATCAAATACTGCATAAGTAATCCACACCTGGATTATGTGTCATACTTAAAGTGTACAGTAGTTTTCAGAAGTGCCCAGATAGTGGATGAGTTACCTGCTGGCAAATTTTAAACAATCCACAAAAAAAACAAAAAAAAAAAAAAAAAAAAACACTTACATTTGAGTCATAACATGTATGTTTTAAAGGGTGTATATCAGAACATCAAAACGGCAAAATATTGAATCATGTTGCATTGAAATGCTTACATCGAAACGTAAAACGCTGAAACATCAAAAATCACCAATATGTGGAGTGAATGTTAAAAACAAATTACTACATGCAGGGGGCAAGACCCCCTGCACTCCCAGACCCCCTGCCACTTAAATATTCCACTTTGGGGATTGCACTTCAGTGCACTATAGTGCAGAAAGGGAAGATTTCTGTTTCTTACACTGTAGCGCAATCTCAGAGTTGGTATATTTAAGTAGCGGGGGGGGTGTGGGGGGTGCAGGGGGGATTGCCCCCCTGCCTACACCCTTATTGTGGTATGTCCCCATTGGAAGCTGTCATTGACAGCCTTTTGATGTTTTGCTGGTTCGATGTATTCAGTTCGATGTAACGGGATTCGATATTTTGCCGTTTTGATGCTCCGATATAAACCCATTTTAAATACATGGATATTATGCAGGTGAAGATATGCAAATGCTATCTTACAAAATGCATACAATCAGTGCACTGAATTCTGCAACTAATATATAATACAATGTGTTAACCCTATGAATCCAGTTGATTAAATACATTTATTATTCCAGTCTCATATCAGTATAAATAAAACTGAGACATTGCCTTTGCAAGGTAGCCTGCAAGGGTCTATATCACGTTGTTGAACTCTTAAAGGTTTGAATGTCATATGGTCAAGACCATATAGGTTCATAGGTTCATAGGTTCATAGGTTCATACTAGGCTATCTGCCCAAGGGCATTTATAAGCCTAGCCCATAGTTATGTGGCTTTCGCCACCCCTTTAGTTTGAATAAAAACTATGCCTATCATTTTGCTGTGCCTCTGTCAAGCAGTGACGCTGAAGTAATCCCTGGGGTATATCTGCAATCTCCCATCCATTGGTCAAGATTCCTCTTGAACAAGACCAGAGAGGTGCTCTGCCTCACATGTACTGGGATTTTGTTCCACAGCATAGGGAGTCTCTGGGTGATGAATCTGTCCCTCCAGCACGTTCTATTTATAACCGTGTCAAGGTTTAAGTCTCCCGCCCTTGTGGTTCTGAGGGATCTAGATTTTTTGAGGTGAAGCATATTCATCAAATCTGGGTTTGACATGGCCTTATATGTCAGGCACAGGTCACCTCTGAGCAAGCGGTATGAGACTGAATAGAGCTGGAGTTCTTTCAGTCGGGCAGCATAAGACATATTTTTGAGACCCTTTATCCTTTTGGTGAGGAACTTTTGGGGCCTTTCAAGCTGCAGCAGGTGTCTGGTCAGATACATTCGAACGGGGCATTGTACTCAATCATAGGTCTAATAAGTGATGAGTACAGGGGGACGATGACCTCCCTTGATCTAGATGTGAATCGCTTCATGATCAGGTGGGTGATATAGAAGGTTTTCCTAACTACTTTAGCAACATGAGTGTCAAACGAAAGGCTACTGTCAACCTGGGTCCCCAGATCTCTGATGACTTTTTCTGTGCTCAGTGGATTGCCACCTATATGGTAGCTAGGGGTAGCCTTGTTTTTCCCAAAGGGTATGACTATGCTTTTTTTAAAAGTTTGAATGCTTCAACAGGGATCTCTGTACAGTGTGGAATGGGAAGATTTCCCTTTTCTGCACTGTAGTGCGATCTCGGATTTAGTATATTTAAAAAGCGGAGGGTATGGGGGTGCAGGGGGTCTTGCCCCCCTGCTTAAACTGTTCAGGTAGTTTTTTTCTTTGGTTTATTTTTTTTATTACATTTTGCTTTTCTGATAGGTTGATACAGTGAGTTTATATTGTCTCTCATTTTCGTCATTAGAGGCAAAACTCTGGTTATTGCTATAACTTCCATCTGTCTTCAGTATGCATGCAAGCTGTTAAAAGATGTAAGCTAGGTAAGCATTATAGAATGAACAGATGGTTTAGCTGAACCTGTCTCTCCCAGTTTTTGCAGTGAGGACAGAAAACATGGTGATGACCTAAGGACCATTATAAAGAGTAATTCAAAGCAGACAAAACACTAATACAGTGCCTGCTATAAGGAAAAGACAATGAGATGAATTTGACATAGTGAATAAAGCAAACGCGGAAAAAAGCCAATAAATGATAACTTGAAAAAACATAAAGGCCCCTGAGTGGATCACACCATAAGCGCCGTACCTCTCAAAGAACTATACCAGTCACTTGTAAAACCAAAAATCATTTTATTTAAAAAAAAAACAGTTAAGCACTTTCATCTCAGTTATACAACAGGGGTTTCTTCAGAACTAAAAATCATTCATTGATCAAGCAATTTATAGTATGACAAACAATAATTAACTACCAACATAACATACAAGAACATCTAACAGTATGACTACATATAACATGCCGTACAACCTAAATAATAATACTTTAACTATTCAGTAGCCCTAACTCATATGAAAATATATATAAAATGCTGCAAGATAAAGTATGATATAAAATATGTGAGACATGTTATAGCTCAAAAGCTCTCCTTTTAAGAACTGGGGTCAGGGGGAGGTACTCGTTTATACCTGGTGCTGTGTTAGACTGCAGCTTTATAATCCAATACAGTTCCCTTAGCTCAAGAGACAATTCCCACCGACCACCCTAGGATGTGTTGGTACTTTTTCCAAAATAACAAACTTAAAACATGTAAATCCATGACACTGAAGTGAATGTTTGTATAGGGAATTATTGATGTTCTCCTTTAAAATTGCATAAAGGTGTTCATAAAGCCGAGTTTACTATGTCTTTAAAAGAGACAGAAAATGTTGGTACTTAATTGTTGTTCGTCACACTATAAATCGCTTGAGCAGTGAATGCTTTTTAGTTCTGAAGAAGTCTTTGTTGTATAACTGAGACAAAAGAGCTTAACTGTTTTTTTGAAAATAAAATTACTTTTGGCTTTACAAGTGACTGGTACAGTTCTTTGAAAGGTATGGAGCTTATGGTGTGATCCATTCAGGGGGCCTTTATGTTTTTTTCAAATTTAACATAGCACCAGTGAATCCATTCCTAGATTTTTCCCATTTCATGATCTGTTTTAGAAGTACTTCCAAGGAAACAACTGTTGAGGGGCAGAAGAATAATACAATTTTCTCAAAAAGCAGACTCACACAGCTAGTTCACTACACTGTGAAATGTATAACCTTCCTTCCTTTTGCCACTGTGGTAGGTAGTGTATTTGAGTAATATCTGAGTATGCTGAGTATGCTTCATACCTTTAATCCTAGAAGTGCACATTGTAAAAGGATAGTAATAAAAACTATTAAAATGTATTCCACTGTCAAATGTTATAAAATGCCCTGTCAACTAATTCAGAAGATTAAACTTTGCTGTATTATTTTTGCCCTTAAGGTACATTGAGGTTCCAGTGTGTGGTTTTGTCAAATGTTAATGTCTTTTTTCCATTAAAGATGCATTTTATCTTCAAGACTCTGCTGCTTGCCCTTTCACTAACTCTAGCTGCAAGCACCCTATGGCTCACTCATTCCCCTAAGGGCAAAACCTGAGCATTGGGAGATTCACCTTCATGTAAGGGGAATCTAACATTCCCCCACTTCCTTTCTCCATTGAGGCCTATGGGGTTGGTGTGGAATGCTTATCTGTGAAGGCATGTCTCCCACAACCACAACTGACAACCTCTTTGTTGCCCCTGTTCCTCCCTGAAAGCATACATCTCGGTTGATCAAAGGAACCCTCCAGAGATTCTAAGACATCATGCCCCCAAAATGTGTCCCCCAAGATCTCCTTTCTCTCTCTTCAGCCATCGTCTGCAATGATGCTATTCTTGGATGTTTGTTTTTGTCCATACTCAGGTATTTATCCATCTCTGCCATGGAGCTGAGATGGATTAGATCTTAAGTATAGTAATGCCTGATTTTGTCATCCATTCATTCTCTGATACTTGAATCATTCTATTCAAGATGCTCAGAGAGTTGGAGACCATTTTTGCAAACAACTGGTATAAAATGAGGAACCAGTCCTAAAAGGGAAATCACTTTATAGGAGGACACACTCTCACCACCCTCCCTTCCATACACACACACACACACACACACACACACACACACACACACACACACACATGCATGCATATAAATATTCAGAGACACTAAACCCACAGCTATGGTCAGTTCAGATAATCACAGCTCACCACTCAGCATGCTTTTGGGATGTTTGAAGAAAGGAGAGACCCTGGTGAAAATGTAGGAAGAGCACATAAACAAATTGTGTGCAGTACATATTCCAGCTGGGAAACAATGCAGAAAATCAGGCACTATGAGGCTGCAACACCAACTGTTGCACTAGTGTGTTCCTTCATAACAAGGACTTGCAGTGTGCTAATATAGCAAGTGACACATAACAATTTTTTCTTACAAAAGGAAGTGGAGTCTAAATTGATATGTATGTTTCTGTGGTATTCACATGAAATTAGTTTTCCAACAACTACCTTTGAGGTGCAGGAAAACTGAATTAAATGTTCTTTCTCATACAGCAGAAGTATTTTATGACTGAAATTGGTTGATGACCTTGTATACTGTAATACTGTTGTTTAGCACAATAGCAAGCTCATTTAGCATCCCTGGCAGTGACTCATATGGGTGCTCCATCAAATCAAAGTTGAGAGCAAAAATAAAAAACAAAAGAAAATAGCAGTTAGCAAGTTGCTTGATACAGCTGTGGCAAGCACCTCGCTATAGTTACTAGCACATTATCAACATTCATTTATGAAGCCCCAATATTGTCACACCTGTATAAATAAATGCAACTACTACAGCTCCACCCCATCAGCACATCCCCCTTTGCCCTGCCCTAGATATGGCTCTGCTACTCTTAGTTTCTCGCAAAGCCAGCAGAAAATATGACAGTGGTATAAAAGCTGTACTGCCGAGAAGGCCCCTGCTGCTTGGTGTTGTATTACAGATTGTACTGTTCATTTCATGGACTTAACATTAATTGACAAACCTTTACAAAACCTAGTTTAGGACACTATTTTTAGCTAGAATGCTACCCATTTTAGAGTATCACATGAAAAGGCACATTATCTTTATTTTAGCAGAGAACTTTGCTTCTGGCTACCTGTCATTTTATGACATAATTGTACTCTGTAAGCAGCATCATAATGAGAGGGAAGCAGCTGTAGTCCTAGCCAGCCATTTTACCTTGTTTAGCTTTGTTGTCTGCTGAATGTTTGTTCCTATGAATATGCTGGCATCCCAGCCAGGATTATCTGTCTGCATTATGCCCAGGCCTCTCAAGACAGGCTGCTGCTCTGGAGTGACTGAATAGGATTAGAAGAATATTGAAAACTGAATGAATTATTTAATGAGTAAGTGATTTTCCAAGTAATTGCAATAAATGTGTACTGTTGAACAAGTCAAGAGAGTGTAAAATTACCAAGTCATAGTTTTTAGGTTTCCTCTTCATGTGCTCAAGGTAGATTTGCTTTGAGGCTGTGTTAGATTAAGCATGGATTCTCAATGGTCTATTCTCTCATTTGTATTTGCTTGTTACATAGTCTAGCAATGTTTATAGGCTTATATTTTTTATATTTTATTTTATGCTTTTTATTCTGAGATCAGAACATCTCAGAAAAATGTGTCATGTTCTTATTTGTAACACTGTTTACTTCTTCATCAAGTTTATGAGTCCTTGAAGTGAAAATATTAACGTGGGGGAGGGGTCAAAACCGAAAACATGGCAGAATGCAAGTGAGCTCACAATCCTGCAAAAACAATTGTTTTATTTTGCAGGTGGTGTATTTCTCATAACATTATTCCCTTGTGAGAAGAGGTGACTCAGTTATACTGATAGGTATAGTGTAATGTTGACGAAGTCAAGGAAAGGTGCTTTGGTGACGTTACATGTTGAGGATATTTTGATGAAGTCAGAAGAGTTGCAGCAAAGACATAGCTCTTAGCAGCAATCACATTCAAAAAGCTGGATATTTTTATAGAATTTGTAGATGTAGAAAGAGCTGCCTTTTTGACTGCTCAAGTGCATTCAGTTACTTTTGCAAAAGTAGTACTGAGGTTTACTAAAATAAATTATGTGAAACAGCAGTCCATACAGTACTAAAATATATTTCTCAGTAAGAGTGTTTTCTGAGAAAAATTAGAACTCATAGATAACATCATTGCACCTTTAGAAGTTGTTGTTCAGAAAGTGTGAAAAACAACATAGGTCTGATGAACAGTTGTATAAAAGGAAACTCATCTATCTACCACCAGTGAATTTTTCATTAATTATAATAGAGTTCATAAATTTGAGAATCTTCAGACTGATTACTATAGTGTCATGAATATTTCAAAAGGCACATCTGTATGAGCAAAGGCACATCACCCCAATGGCTCAGGGTAAAGAGCTTAAGTGATTAATAAGATGCAGCTGGTATAAATAAAATGAAGGAACATACAACTACTACGTTTTGCTCACACCTGACATCTGCATTTTCATTGAAGAGAACAGGCATGATTAAAACAATTTATTTAAAATGTATACTTTTCATACAAATTTCTAAACTTTATTACATGTGGTGTATTTATTTTATTTCTGAATATTGACATCTGACACTTATGAACCTGTGGGTCCTAAAGACAATCACACTGTAATCTATTACTGAGGTGCTTCTGCTGTATTGTTGTCTATGTTATAAAGATATTTAACATTTATGAGCATGCATACCAAGGCACAGATACACATACACACACACACACACACACACACACATATATATATATATATATATACATATATATATATATATATATATATATATATATATATATATATACAGATATATATACAGAGAGAGAAAGACAAAGCTGATAAGGAGTCGTAGACCAACCCAGTTACCTGGTCTGCATATTCAAATAAATTAGTCAATCAATCAATATGTATATATATATATGTACATGTATGTGTGTGTGTGTGTGTGTGTGTGTGTATGTGTGTGTGTGTGTGTGTGTGTATATGTATATATATATATATATATATATATATATATATATATATATATATATAAATATATATATTTATAGAGTCTGCACATCATTCCTGTGTTCATGTGGCTTCTATCCAGGTGCTTGGGTTCCCTTCCACATTCAAAAAAACATAAAGCAAGTGGAATGGATATTCAAAACGGGTCATATGTGTGAGAGTTTTTGCATATCTGTGGTATAGAAGAACAACCATGGCCAGGCCAGCCACCAGCTATTGTGAACCTTTGGATCTAGATGGTTGACAGTGTTAAAGTGACATCCTGACCACATTTGCAAGAACTGAAAAAATAAAGTTTTATATATATATATATATATATATATATATATATATATATATATATATATAAATTTTATTCAGCATGCAGGATAAAGTAGACTGAAGGTTAGTTCTTTAGATTTTAAAGCACATTTTTTACAGTGAGATAAAAATATATATTTTTTCCACTTGATGAATAACATAAGTTTGAATGCACAGTTCTTACATACAGATTTTCCTAGAAATGTCCAGTCTAACTATTAGTGCAGTGACTTTATCATAATTCAAGTTAACAATTTTTGTCACACTTCTGCATTATAGTCAAAACTTAAAAACAGAAAACATAGTTCAGTGAAGCTCCTCCAGCTTTATGTAGAAACTGGCTTGTAAGGCATCTGAAAACCCCACACTTATTAGTCTCCTGCATATTTGTAAGTCAAATAGTACCAGAATATAAGGCTTAAGAACCTGAATTTTGTCACTGACTTAAACAGAACATGATGGAGAGACAGATATGTGTCCCAGAGACCACCTCTTCTATGAAACAAGCTTCCCAACCAGGTGAAGCTGAGTTCGTCTATTACCCAATTTAAGTGCAACCTAGACCAGCAGATGAAGAATAGGAAATATACACCAAGCCTGGCACCAGTGCCCCTTATATTTGGCCTTCAATCTCCTATTTGGACACAGAACGTAATTTTTCTTTTGGGAAAACTTGGCCCGCTGAGTTGTTAGCCTAGTAACAATCTATGAATCTATAAATCTATTTGAAGAGGTGTATTAGTGGGTTTGCCATGTAAATAATAGATTGGGTTTTACTGCTTAGAAATTCAAAGAAATAGAAGTGATGGAAGGAATTTGATAGGGCAGAAAGCATTACAATTGTAGTTGAAAGATGGGATATTAAGCGAGTTCCTAGACAACTATATGTGGCTATCATAAGGTTTGTATTACATGTGTAGAGAAGGGGTGGTGAACAGTGTCACAAAACTATACATATGTCTCAGAGATTCTATTAAAGCTATTCATGTATTGGTGAAGACAAGTTGTGGGGCATAGGATTCTGAGTGAATAGAAAAGGTTTGACAATATGGCAAGCCAAAGATTATAGTTGCATTTATCCTGGAGATATAAAAGAGCAGATTAATTGATTTCACAGGTGAAGTTTTAGTTATGTTTTAAATGAATTTGCATTCTGAACGGATTTTTGTGGTAGTGAGATGTAGTTCCATAATTTAGCTCTACTATTTGAATACAGAGACTCCCTTGCAGTATTAGATGATTAATTTATAGTGATTAGTGATTTTTCTGTAGAGTACAAAATTCTATTGAGTGTTAAATTGTTAAGGTTTCGGCAATTTTCTGGCTTATAGAGAAGTCTGTGTACTGCTTTTAGCTGAGAAAGAGCTATGTGGTGTGGTAGTTCTAACTGCTAGGAAGTAGTGTGATTTATTTTTATAGTTTACTGCAAATGTGGCTATTTTATTATTACATTGCTCAAGTTTGGCAATTGTGAGACTTGAAGGTTAGTGAAGATTGGGGCAGCATAGAGGAGAGATGGCAATAAGAATGCAGAGGCTGTATATCTTCCGACATATCAGTGAGGTGGATTTTAGCAGTCTACCTAGTTGCTTTTTTTAACCACGAGTTATACATGGTAGTTGACTGTCAAATAGCCATCTATGATGATATCTAGTAATTTTGTGGGGTTTACTTGCTCAGTCATGATGCTCTTAGCAGCGATGATAGTGAATAGTGTTGTTATGGTAGAGATTTGTTTTTGAGTAAAGAATGGTAATTTTGTGTTTTTAGATGTAGAAGTAGTTGTGAATTATAGCCATGGTTCAGTTGATAAAAAGGATTGCTGTGTAAGGGCTTGGGGATCACACAAAGTTTTGTCAGAGGAGATTAGGGATGAATCAACAGCATATTGAACTAGGGTAGCATTTTTTATAGCAATATAGAGGTCATTCGTGAATATGTTAAAAAGTATGGGGCCTAGTATAGCTCCTTGTGGGTCACCAACACTTAACTAGCAAGAGGTGGAGAAATTATTTTTTCATTTACTACTTGTGTTCTGTATGAGAGGTAGCCATGGAGACATTGCAGTGAAGAGTTGGTGAACCCTAAGCATGAGAGTTTATGTAACAGTATCTGGTGGGAGATAGTATCAAAAACTTTTGATAAGTCTAAGAAGATGATTTTTTTTGGCTGAATACAGAAGCTGGTTTTCTATCAGATAGTTGAGAAGTTGTGTATGAAAACATTTTTCTAATATTTTTGATGGGGAAATAAAATGGTAATTTGCCTATAGTTTGGAAGATCAGTATTGATTCCACCCTTGTATAGTGGAATAATTAATGATTTTTTTAATAACAAGAAACTTTATTTTCAGAGATGAACCTATTTAACAGAACTGAGACAGGATATCTGGTAGCCTCAGCTGCTTTTCTTTAGATATTCACTGTGTAGATTGTCAGGGACAGTTGTAGCAGGGTTTAATTTTTTTAGGTATTTTTTGATGATATCTGTGGGAACTTGATGGATGTTATCTGATTTAGTAGGGACACCAAGAGCTTGATCACTCACATGGTTGGTTAATAACAGTACTGACTGTATAAAGTGGGTATTTATTGGTTGGCCACATTGTATTTTTATTTCTGTGTGTTTGGTTTTGGCTGTGCAGATTATCCTGGATTTCATACTTTATTGACTGAGGCCCAAAACAGTTTTGAATTATTAGTGTAATTGATTGATCAGTTTGCTGTCTATAAGCTAGTAAAGCGGGAAATATTTTACTTTTGTCCAGACCTACCAGGCTTTGTCTTTTTGTTTCATGTTGCTAGGGATAGTCATGGCACAGTATTGGCTTTGATATTTTTATTCTGGGGGGAGGGGGTAATGTCATTAGTTATATCATTTTCCCATTCTGCAGTTTTTGTATAAAATGCCTTAACATGAGAGAGTTTCTAGAAAAAATGCCCAACTTGAGAACATGTGCAAACATGTTTGCTTACTTAGTTTTAAAAGAGCCTGACTGTACACATACAGATACTATAGTGTGTTCTACAGTTTGTATGGGCAACAAAAATGAGGGCTTACCTGTCCCTCCATCACAGCTGGTCTCTTCAGGGCTACAGGGTTGTTATGGAATGTATTATGTTAAGTTTGTCATTGTCCCATATGCAGAAATTGCTTTTCACATTGGCATGGATGAGTTTATGGTGATGGGAATTAACCTTCTCTTGAATATGGATAGGCACAACCTTTGTAATGTTCTCTTCTTCCCTCATACTGAATTTTTGGGTGCCTGGAGCTACTTTGCCTTTGTTAAGTGGGTCCTTTAAAGAATTTTATACTAGTATTTCCTTCTGTACAGTTTCTTTCTGGTAAACCAGGTTAGTTATTTCTTTGTTCTCATTCTGTAGGGAATTGATTCCTAAGTAAAAAACACACAAAGTCTTGTTCATAATTCTTAAACTTGGTTTCCAACTCTTTATTATTTTGTTTTACTCCTTTCATTGCCAATGCATTACTTACATTTGTTTTACCACATTGCTCATCTGGATTTCAGGTTTATCGGGCTGCTCTGTTACTGTATATTCATTTCAGAAAATGTATAGACTGCATCGTAGAACTTGTTTTGTATTGAATCCATTGTCCCACACCCTCTGTATCATTCTTTCATTGTCATTTTCCATTGTTTGAATTATTTCTGGATTTGAGATAACAGGTATTATCTTGACTGCGTTGGAATTAATTTAGTCTATAGATTCCTGCTGTATGTTTTACTCTTCACCCATTTCGTTCTGAGCTTGGTATGTTCATTTCCCAGTTCAGAATTTGGTACACTGCCATTTACATTGCAACATAATGTTTCTGCATTTTCTGTATACTTAGCTGTGTATTACACTTCCTTATAAATAAATGCAATTTTCACACTATGAGGCTATATTCCACTTTTATTATTTTCTTTCACAAGCTGCATCTCAGTCACTGATTCATAGAATTATAGTGTCTTGGAAAATAATAGGCAATAGGGCCATATGGCCACTTTATGCTTTGCCAGTACCCACCCTTAGACCTGTTGTCATTTTTCAAGGAGTGATAGGCAAGCCATGCTGGGGGTGAATTCAAGAATACCCATCTGATTGTCTAACTCCTGTTTAAAGGAAGATGGTGTGTCACCTTGCTTGATCTGGAGTTAAATTTTGTTTGAGAAAAGATGTAGTCATTCTTTGTTGAATCTGTTTATCCACTGAAATGAAGAAGGTTCAGATCTCTGGTCCTAGTGTTCACTGGATTTTTTGATTTGTGGAAATATAAGAGACGTTGGATTGACAGATGCCTAATGGCCTGAAAAGTAAGTCAAAGATTGACTCTACAGAGTCTATAGGGTACTGAATACAGAGAGAGCGAGAGAGACCCTCCAGCCTTTCCTGATAGCTGATAACTCAGGTTTTTTAGGTTCATTTTTTTTTGTTATAAACATCTGGGCTCTCTCAAACTGCCTGAAATCTCTAGTAAGATACATCCCAAAGGAGGAATTTTATTCTATGATGGGCCTGATCAGTGCAGAATATAGAGAAGTAAGTACAGTGAATTATCTACCCATGTCCCAAGATTTTTCACAACCTTCATCTTGGAGTGGAGTGTTGTCTACAGTATAAGCTGGGTTAAGGGATTGTTTACCAAATGTAACAATATTGCACTTTTTAGCATTTAGTTTTAGCCTTTTTTGTGCAACAGCTAATAACGTATGAGTTCAAGTTGTATCTTCTAGATGTCAGAAGACGACTTGAGGGTGACAACCACTTTACAATCATTCTCAAGTTTGCTTAACTAAGGAGATTTTAGGATGACACCTAGATTGCAATCATCCTCCAACCTGGCCAACCAGAGATCCCCATTTCTGAATTGGAGATCAGAGAAGTATATGATGAATAGCAGAGGCACTACTATGGATCCCTGAGGGGCTCCGCTGCTTACCTTGATGATGTCTGCAGACACACCTTCCATGCTTACTGTGTGGGTTCTGTCCCCCATCCAATTTTCTGGCTATTTAACTGCATAAGGATCAGTCTGGAGCATACTTAGCTTCTTAATTATTTATTTAGCATGCTATCAAATGCTTTGGTGAGGTCAAGGTTTGTTGTATAAACAGTATGACCTATAACCATTCTCCACTGCTTGTGTTACTTTCAAAGAAGTTTACCAGATTCATTGGACAGGGTCTATTTTTAAAAAAGCCAAACTGCTGAGGGGTAAAGTCTTAAAAGATGTTTAATATCCAAGTTTGTCATATCAGTTATGACCCGTTTCTTGGATTTGAAGATGAGGATCATCTCACTAATAAGTCTGTAGTTTCTGGGGTCAGTGATGTGACCGACTTTGTGAAGTGGCATCACAACGGATGTGCATCATATCTTGAAGATAATACCAATGGCAGTGAAAGGTATCAGATCCCATAGAGAATGTATTTGTTTTCTTTTGCAAAGTACCTTTGGCAATTATTGTTATGTGATGACAGGGTTTTGATATTCTTTGGAATATGTAGGTTTTGTATAATTGCCTCAGGAGTGAAATTTTCCCCTGAATTGGTAAGCTAGTAGGGGGTGTCATTTTGAATAAGTTAGGAGCAATGCTGGATTTCTTAACTGCCTGATGTAAGCAATGCTAATCCAAATCACAGAATGCCTTTGTTTTCTTGATGGTGTTTTTCAGTACTTTGATTTTTTTATGTTGACCTTGATTTGTGGGTCTTTAGTTTTGCAACATATTCTAAGAAACCTTTTTTTTCTTTTATTGTATTGTTTAATTATGCACACCAAATACCAGGCTGAGCATCGAATTTATTCAGATAACTACTAAGTCTGTCAAATTTCTGGAGACTACAGTTATAACTGAGTTTTGAGACTTCATCAGTGAATTGATGGAGGTTAGTAAGAATGAAATATTTGACTACACAGCAGTTGCTAAACCCAGAATTCTTTATTAAACCTCTTTGCAAAGCAAGTCCATTAAGCACTTTTGTCCTTATAACATTCAACAAAAGACTTTATCAGAACAAAATGGGAAATGACATCTTAAATCCATAAAGTAAATTGGACGATCAGCACCTTCATGTAATTATTTATGTAAATCAAATCCCAAAAAAAACTTTTGTTGTTAAAAAACATCTTACAAAAATTAATAACTTTAATATATATTAAACTTCCTTAAAATCATAATATTTAAATATTTACTCAATCCTCTATTTAAATTCTAAAAAAAAACAAAAGAAACATTGCACACATTCTAATACAATTTTTCATAATGTCAACATAGAAAATATGCATTTAAGCAAAAAAGAAGAAAAAAAATCATAACTTAGCTGTTCTCAATTTCAACATAGGAGTAATAGATAAAAAATAAGCATTTAATCCTGCTTTCTTGTTAACCTGTAGTCTAAAGTGTCATAATAACTCTCAGTACTTTAATTTAGCCTCCAAGGTACCCCCCCCAGGATCATGTGGAATGTAGTCCAAAATCACAAACCTACATCTCTTAAAGGAAGGCTCAACTAAAGAATGTTTAAATAAGGCATTACTGGAATTAACATTCAGTACACCATACTTATGTTCATATATTCTCTTCTGAAGGGTCCTCTCAGTTTTCCCTACATAAAAAAACAGGGCAGGAGTTTTTTTTTTCAAATATATTTTTATTGAATTTTACAAATTTTTCAAACATACAAAGGAAAAACTGTAAGTCATTACAGGAAGCAGTAAAGTATAGGTATATATGTATATATATATATATATATATATATATATATATAAAACAGTTAGTACAAAAACTATGCATTTATAAAACAGCAGTTATCTTACAGGGAAACTTACATCTTAGAGAATAATATAAGCAGTAAAGACCCCCAATAACCTATTACAGTCAAAGTCTAGAGATACAAATGGAAAATGGCTTGGAAGGAGGAGTATATGACTGTCTTAAGAAGAAAGAAAAGCGATAAGGAGAGTATATCCATATAAACCATCTATTTACACCATGTAACACTATTTATACCATATTTACAACATATTTACACCATGGATGCCAGAGGATAACAAAATAATATAACAAAATACTTTGTAAAATCAAAAGTTACAGTGTGATGATAACAATGTCTAATGATTATAGGGCCAAATATGATACTGATGGAGGATATCCTGGAATGTAGTGTTAGTGACCCACATTTTGGAAGATTATTTAGTTTGGATTAGGTCAAAAAGGCTACACCGGGGGGGTGTGGCTAGGATGTAGACTGGTTGGCAGCATCTTTTCTCAGCTCTGCACTCAAAAGATATTTCTGACAGGAATTTTTAAAAACTAGATATTGTAGACAAACCTATTTTGTTGAATTACTTCTACTAATATCACTAGAAGTCTACAGTGCAAACAATTTGGCTTTAAACATTATTTTTCCTGTCAAAAACAAGAAGGAAGGTATCTGAATCTACTGAAAATGAGCTTTTCTAAGCATACCACACAGGACCAGAAGATGAAAAAGGAGATACAGTCTTTATTAAATGCTATACAAGACTTGTGAGTGAAATTTGATAAAATGAATACCAAACTGGACACTTTTGAGGAGAGATCTACAAAACAAATACAGCAACTACAAGAAATAATGACGCAACAGAAGTCTCAAATAGCTGACATAGAGAGATCCTTAAATGATACTGAGGGCAGACTCTCAGAACAAGATCTTCAGCTGCATTTTTTATCACAACAAAATGCTTCATTACAAAATAAAATAGAGGATCTAGAGAACAGGTCCAGACGAAATAACCTTCGCATCTATGGGCTACCAGAGAAAACAGAGGGAGATAACATGGTGGCTTTCCTTACTACCTGGTTACCAGAAGTTTTAAAATTGCCTGAAGCTCTTTCTTATGGAATTGAAAGAGCCCACAGATCCTTAAGAGCTGCTTCATCAACCATCAAATCATAAAATCACCCGAGATCAATAATAGTAAAGTTTTTTTCATCACAGGACAAGGAACTTATTTTAAAAACAGCATGGTCAACTTCTCCATTTAAATACAAAGACAACATAATCAGATTTGATAATGATTATTCTGCTGGAGTTATAACTGCAAGAAAAGAATGTCTCCCTCTGATAAAGGAATTGAAAAAAAGACAACTTAAAGTCCACTTGCTGTTCCCTGCAAGAATACAAATATTTTTTACTGAAGGTCCTAAAACTTTTGACACTCTGCAAGCAACAGTTTCTTATCTTTCAGCTAATAAAACCTTGGATAATGTGGAAGAAATGGATTTCTCCCAATTTGGGGTTAAGCGTCACTTAGAAAAAAATGAATGGAGCACTGCTGACAAGAAGAAGAAGAAACGATAAAAGACATATAAAAACACAAACATTATTGTCTTCTATTTGCTCTGTAAGGCAAAAAAGTTCTTTGAAAGCATTCATGCTTTATACGTGTCAGTCTTTGAAACAATATAAATACAAGATAAGCAGGACATTTTATAACTAAAGGAAACAACCCTAAAGAAAGCAAGGTAACATATCTTTCTCTGTTTCAGTGTAAATACTTACAGTCATGATTTTTCTAACTCTAAATGATGTTTAGATAGTTCATTTATAAATTACCTGCCTTTTACTGCTAGTATAGAATATGATGTATTTACACTGACATATTAATGTGGTGTGTTTAAATGAGCATGATTCCTTTTTATATTATTTACACTAAGCTGCATGAAATATCTAAACTGATGTATTTAATACACATAATAATATATAAAAACTGATAGTAATAACTGTCAAAAAGTGCCTTGAAAAGTAATTATCTATTCTTTGATGCTAAAAGTGCCATTTTGACTAACAAACAACTGTTTGGCTTGTATATCTGCCCTTAATGTTAAGAAAACTAATAGAAGTTTAATGAGCTGGTGTTCAGTTTAAAAAAAACCCTAAAAACTTCACTTACTTTGTTTTTGTCTTCCCGTCATGGTCACGAGCTGGGAACTCTTATTTTACCACCCCTGAATGAAGATTCTTCAGTTAGAATCCATTACAGTGTGTTAAACCTTCTAACAGCACAAAATGAAAGTAAACAGTCATGAGTGATGTCAGCACTAAAACAAGACAGTATGGGTGTGGTGTCAGCTCCTAAGCTACTTAAAGTAACCAGCACACTATTTATGAGATGGCAAAGTGCTTTTACAGTTTTAACAAATATTAAAAGTACACTGAAGTACATAATGAATTTAGAAGGTATCAACACATACATGACATTTTATTATATTGTAATATTTGTTATTCATTTTGAATTGTACACATAAACAGCACACAAAGCTTAAAAGAAGTATATCACTTGGAAGAAACTGTATGAATAGTTAACACATACAGACTTTACTATAATCTTTTCTGATAAGATCACCCACGTAAATTACTATAATTTAACTTAATTTTATAAAAATGTAATATAGTTAAGTCCTTGACTGGAACTATATAACATATTTGTAAACACACTGCAGCTAGTGTACTCAACCTTAAGGATAGTAAGTCAATTAAGGTTCATGAATGTAGCTATGTGTTATTAGGCATTTTAAGGGTGAAAAGGAGTTGCTGTTTAATTATCAAGATACTCTGTAAATATTAAATTGTTCAAGTAGCACAATCATTAAGCAGTAATGAGCAAGAAAAAATCTCAGTCTTGCTTATGATATTGTTTTATATATATATATATATATATATATATATATATATATATATATATATATATATAGGAAAGAACTGCTGAATTATAAGTATGCTTTTATTAAAGGCAAGTTATATTAATATTGAACATCCTCACTGAAAATGAATGGTTGTGTAGAGACACAGTAACTCCCATTATATAACCAAGGCTAAAGAGATTGTCTTCTATGTCTAAATTGATCAGCCTTGAACCTTAGATTGCAAATAGACATGCAACATACTTTTACTTATAATACTGAATATATATTATATAACATCACAAACGCTAAAGCCATTGTTAGCTACATCTCATATCAATCAGCATTAAAATGTGATTTGATTAGCATAGGCATTTGCTAACATATTGCTGTTGGTACCTGATATGCATATAAGTAACAGGTCTAATTTCTGTCTATGAAAGTAAATACCAGGCTGTGTGCATTTGTTAATTATGAAACAAGAGCGTGCTATCTATTCTTTTTAATATCCTATAGGTATGTACTTGTTAGAGACACACACATGCTGCAAAGCTGCTAGTTATTGCATATTCATTAGTATATTTCTGACTGCAGTGTTATAAATATATGGTGTGGACCACTTGAGTTGAGAATATGTCTCTATATTGGGCATGTTCTCTGTTTGAACGTTGTATATTATCTATAATATGATATGGAGTACCCTCACTAAATTCAAAGAAGCCACAATAGAAACAAATATTTATTAAAATGGAGAATAGAAGGATGAAGAGAAAAAGAAGGAAAATGGTTGATGGTCATATAAGGTTATCTTTTCCTGTGTATGTAGAAGAGTTGACAGTAATAAGTACCAAACAATTGTGTTATAACATATTTAAAGCCTACTTTGCTTCTCATATTTTCCAACCTTACAGTTATAACACTGCAGATAAATCCTGTAATATCATAAGGAGTATGAGTTGCTATTTGACATATGACATATGTGGTACACTAGCGATGAAATATGCCAGTGGCACTAATAAATATATAGGAATTGCTAAGAAATATAGTCTTAAACTATATAATACCAATGCCAGAAACAAATTAGTAGCATTCATACCACTAAAATATGACTTTTTTAATTAAAAGAAAACTATAAGATTACTGATGAATGACAATACAAATGTAACGGTATATTCATTGTTACAGATACTTTCTGATTTAATCAACTTGTGTCATGGTTAACTGATGCATATAATGCTTAACATTTTTTTTTTTTTTTATGTATGTAGGCATATATGTGTGTATGTATGTATGTGTGTGTATATATATGTGTGTGTACGTGTATGTATATATATATATATATATATATATATATATATATATATATATATGTATGTATATATATATATATATATATATATATATATAGGTAGACCATTACAATAAATTTGATACCTATGAATGCCACTCACACTATAAGGGAGATAGACAGCAAGCATATTATTTTTATGATGCATAACCGTTATTGCTACACAAAAGATATATTAAAATAAAAGATTTTCCTTTACAATTTAAACAAAACCAAATAGTTAAGTATTAAATCTATGTATAGTTGTGTTGCCTTAGTGTTTTATAAAATATTAAAAATAGATAGACTGTATTTAAGTAATCTGTAAAGACAGATACATGTATACTTAAAAGATATATAAGATACTTTTCATTATAAAACTACCATATGGCGGGGCCGGGGGAGGATGCTAAAATGCAGACTTAGAGATCGCTTGAATGATTAGATCATTCAAGGATGAGATGTTTTTCTCATGGAGGGTTTGGTGGTTGTTTATCTTATATTGTTCTCAGTTATGATCTTGTAATTTACTTTTATTGGGTGTCTATAATCTATTGTAATACTGTTGGAAGAAGAAAGAACAAGTCATTCTCTTCATGTACACACATCTACACATTGTTATGAGAATATGAATATGGATAAAAGCAAAGCTAATATAAATCCAATTGCAAAATGTATATCTCTTAATGTAAATGGTTTAAATAATAACTGCAAAAGGGGAAGTCTTTATAGATATTTAAAGCTATGTGAAGCGCAACTAGTATTTTTACAGGAAACACACCTTACACAGGAAGACATAAATAAAATAAACAATAAAAATTATACAATACTAGTAAGTTCCACCTATAATCAGAAACACTACTTTAATGCCTAAAATCATAAACACATTCCATGACAACTCAGGAATGTTTTGTCTAGTGACAATATCTATCAATGAAATGATATATACATTAGTGAATATTTATTGGATACCAGGACTAGGTGTTAGAGTGGCCAAACAACACTTAGAAGACATTGTACAATATACCAAAGGCAATTTAATCATAGCTGGAGATTTCAATTGCATTATAAAAGAAACTGACACAAATACTAAAACTACACGTAAGAGATCACCTTTAACAAAGCTCTTATCTGAGTTTGTTGAAACTTTTAATATAGTTGACATAAATGAGTATGCTATCCCAAATTCACTATTCTTTACACATTTTTTCCATAGACATAATACATACTCTAGAATAGATAGAGTGTACATAACAAAGTATTTAACCTCTAAATTAAATAAAGTCAAGACAGTTTCATGTCCATTTTCGGACCATAACACCATAACGTTTGAGATAGACTTATGTTTCAAGAGAAGGATATCAGTAACAAGAATACCATCTTACATAACAAATCTCAAAGATTTTAAGGAATTTTATATTAAAGAGACACAAACATTCCTAGATATCAATCTTACAAAAGATGTATCTGAAATATATATATGGAATGCATTGAAAGCATACCTATATGGAAGAGCGGTGGGATGGTATAAAAATAAACAAAAACAGTGGAATAAGGAATTAATGGAATTACAGTCAAAAGTAGATAATTTAAAGCTTGATATTCAAAATGGAAACACCAAATTAATAAAAGAACTAGAAGATACTAATAAAAAATACTCAGAGACGCTACACCACAAAACAATGATCAACTTAGAAAAATTAAACTATGTTACTATTCAATGAACCCTAAAAACCAACGAAGAATAGCAAATAGGACTAAAAAGATTATTAAAACAAATCAAATCAAGGAAATACATAATATAGAAACCAAAAAGAAAGTATCTGATTTAGAAGGAATGCTAGAAGCTTTTAGGCTATTTTTTCATAAACTTAATAATCAAAATGAGAAAACAGAAACACATTCAGCATTGAAAGCTTTTCTCAAAAACAATGTTAAAGTTAGGTTATTAGAGGAGGTGGTACAACTAATAGATAAACAAATAACAATGACAGAACTTAAAGCTGAAGTAAATAAGCTAAAATTAAACAAAGCTCCAGGTATAGATAATATCACACCAGAAATGTTTAAATTACTATAAAAATGAGGCTTTGCTGTTGTTATTGAATGTCTTTACATCAGTTAAAAATGGTAAAGACATTCCTCCTTCTTGGAAGTACACATTAATATCACCAATTCTGAAACAAAATAAAGATCCCAGTGAATGTTCATCATACAGACCCATTTCACTTCTTAATATAGATTATAAAATTTTTATGGCAATACATGCTGCTCGAATAAAACAATTACTACCACTTTTGATAGAGGAGGATCAAACAGGTTTTATAAAAGATAGGAACACTTATGACAACATTAAAAGAATTCTTTCCTTAATTGATTATATAAATGTCACAAAAAACACAATGAATGTTATTAGCTTAGACATAAATAGCGCATTTGATTCAGTGAACTATGATTATCTGTGGTTAGTTTTAGAAGAATATGGCTTCTCAAACAACTTCACTTTGTTAATAAAATCATTATATGAAAAATCATTGGCTTATATAAAACTGGGATCTTGTCTGTCTAAATCTATTAAAATAACTAAGGGCACAAAACAAGGCTGCCCTCTTTCTCCATTATTGTTTGCGCTAGTCATTGAACCCTTAGCAAATAATATACGTATGGATAAAAATATTGAAGGAATACAACTAGACAACAGCCTAGAGCTTAAAATTCAACTTTTTGCTAATGATATTTTAATTACCTTAAAAAATAATAATAGCAGTTTAAAAGCATTATGGGACTCAATTAAAAACTTTAAAAACTTTTCAAGTCTTAAATTTAATGAGAACAAAAGAAATGTATTGCTTATAAATACTAATAAAAAAGATCTAAATAAAAAATACCATAAATATATCTCTACCGATAATATAATTAAATACTTGGGAATTATAATAACTAACAACCTAGATGCTACAATTGAAACAAATTATAAAGAGACCTTAAATAATATTAAAAATCTAATACAAAGATGGAATAAATTCTTCTTTTCAATGGAAGAAAGGCTTTATATAATTAAAATGATCATATTTCCAAAAATTCTTTATGTCATACAAGCTTGTTCTTTGCCACCAGCTCAATCGCACCTAAAACAATTAAATGATTTAATGGTAAGATTCCTATGGTATCCAAAAAAACAAGGATAGCTATGAAGTATCATCTAGATGATTGGGATATAGGTGGCATAGGTTTACCAGACATAGAAATATATTTGCATTCATCCATTATTAAAACAATATAATTATGGCTAAATACAAAATATACATCAAAATGGAAGCTAGTTCATGAGAGAATCTGGTTAAAATCAGGATTTGTAGTAGCAAATAAGTATACAGATTTCATACCAAACAATGTTCTATGGCTGATGAAGGAATATATGATGATACATAAGAATAAAAATATAAGTTCCAAATACATTACTTATACATTAAAAATTTTCCAAAATCTTATTAATAGCAATCCTGATATTAAAGCATGGTCATTTCTTTTATATCCAGTAGCGTACACACAAGGTAATATAATAACATTTAATATGGAAGTAGTCAACATGCTTAAAGAAAAGGGATTAATATATTGGCATCAATTGCTAAACTCTGGAAAACCTCTGACAATAGACCAGATTAAACAGAAATTAAATATGGAAGATAGTTCGTGGTTACATGTACAAGAATTAAGACAGTATATATTAAGCAAACAAGAAACAATGCAACCATCAATAAGACAAAATGTTCCTAACCTTATAGAACATATAATATTACTAACGAATCAACCCATTACTGGAAAGGGATACTTATCATCTATTTATAAAACAAACAAAAAATAAAAATGCATAATAATGACAAAATATGGAATTATTATAGATCAGTTAATGGCCATGTGCCAAATGTCAGAGATACAAAACTAATTCTTCTCTCTCCAAAGCAGACATCACTTTCATTACATTGGAGACTTTTTACATGGCAATTCATACACAGATCTTATGTAACCCCTCATAAAATGGAACTTATGTTTAAGAAAAATATTGGCTGCTGGAGATGTGATTTATCAATAAAAGCAGACTGGCAACATATGTTCTACGAATGCCATTTGATTAAACCATATTAGGATAAAATAAATTATTTTCTGCAAATGGTATTCAATGATAAATTCCAGATTTCCAAATCTATTATTTTGTTTAATGCACCTGTACCCGACTGTGTGCCAAGAACAAAATATGTAATCTTATGGACTCTCCTAGCTATTGCAAGGAAGAACATTACATCAAACTGGAAATCCAAAGCTTCTCCAACTTTTAAGCAATTCATGAATATGGTGTCAGCAGTATCGCAATTGGAAATGAACACTATTAAAGGAAGAACTGAAAGAACTACATCATTATACGTAGCGTGGCAAAAAGTAACTGAAATACTGGAGAATAATGACTGCAGCAGATTATAATCAGGAAACAATTGTATAGAAAGTCAATTATATGTCAACAATAGACACCCTTGTAAATACTTTATTTTGGTTTTAATGTTTGATATCTGTTTAGAGGTTTTAGCCTACCTTTTTAAATAATTTGTAAATACTTCATTGTCATAAATAACCTGCATTCATGTTTTCTTGTTTTTGGAATTGAATAAAAATATTTAAAAAAACAAAAAAATGGCTACACCAGTAATTCTGAAAATATTTTTTTTCTTTTGGTTATTATTTCATAACTTATGTGCAGATATATATTTGATTGCCATTGATGTAAAGTTTTCCCAAGCTATTGCTGAGGGATTGACCCAATTCTTGGCTATAAAATATTTGAGAAGAGAGCAGGCCGTAACACAGATGTGGCAATGAATACCCTTAAGAGATTTAGGAATTATATTTAGAATCATGGTTTGCCAAGAAAATGTGTTTTTTTCATATCCCAATTTTTCCAACTGAGTTCTGAGAGAACACCAACGTTTGTAAATATTCTTACAGCTCCAAAAGATGTGAAGTATATCTACATGTGGAAGGGAACAGAACGGATAGGTTAGGTTTTTATTGTATCCAATTTCAGTAAGACTGCTGGGGTATAGTAGGAATTGTTGTTTATCATAAGTTGAGTGTAAATTAGGTTTTTGAAGGGGGTTAGATTCAGGGTATTATTGATTGCTTCGCACTTAGATTCCGTAGAGATTTCTCCTTGTATACCGTCCCAGTATATTTGGAAAATAGAAGTGAATGATTAAACTTAATGCTTGACACAAGTTTATAGGTATTCAAAATCATTTTAAAACAGGGCAGGAGTTACTAGGTAATCTTTACCCCTATGCCACAATTCCCACTTTGGAATGTAATCATAGAGCTCCCATCATTCTTTAAACAAAGACTGCTCTCTTCAAATATAAAAGCACATTGTCTGCAAGACCCACATTTTTGAGTACCTATGTTGTTTGACCAAACATCATCTCTCTTTTTCTGTACCATTTTCAAAATTTTCTTTATATTGTTAGCCATTTTGTATACCATATTTGGCTTCAGCACCAACAATTCATAATTATTTTCTTTAGTTTTAAAAATGTTACAGTTATTCATTAAAACATTTTTGACCTCAGTGGAAACTGAACTAAACTGTAATAGAAATGTTCTTTCAAATTGATTCCTATCAGAATGTGTTCCACACATATTCTTGGGTTCAGGGTGTTGATGTTTCTGATTTTTCAACCCTTCTCCCAAAAGGGGTTAAAATTTCTTTTCCACTCTCTCCTAATCGGTTCACTAATCCCCTTAATCATCTTAACCAGGTACCTACTTTCAAAGTACATTTCTCCAGTTTGGTTATTTCTAAAATAAACAACTCAAAATTAGATGCCATTCTATCCAGCCTAATAAATTGACCCCTAACTAGGCTCCTTTTTGGCCGAAAGGTTGGCAACTCTAAAATGCAAATATCCATTATTACACGTAGGCTTCCTATATATGTTAGACTCGAACCCTATATTGTTCTTAGTTATAATAGTGCCCAAGAATATTATTTTCTTCTCATCCATCATATAAGTAAATTTTAAAAATTTACTGTCATGTATTTTATTGGAGTTTTTTTCCCCAACTGTTGTATGACCATGAACTTGATTTAAATAAGTTAGGTGATGCAAGGTGGCTTGCTCAATTCAAAAACAGTTTCCAGTAAGTGCACACAAACTTAGGACTACTTTATTTCAGTTTTGATCAATAAACTTTTCATGTCTTAATTAGTTATTCCTGAATGTGTTCAGATGAATAAATAAATGCATAATTAATGGTCACAGTAATATATTGCAGTTAATTGCTGTCTGATGTATACGATGCAACCACTGCAATTCCCACATGCAAACACACATACACATATATCCACACACATACACGCACACATATACACACACACAAATGTGCACACACATACACACACACACACATACACACACACACACACACACACACACACACACACACACACACACACACACACACACACACACACACACACACAGATGTGCCTACAAATTACAGCCACTTTACAGTCTCTCACATTAGATGTCATAGTGTGATCTAATGAATGAATAATGGCCATAGCAATGCATTTTAGCTTTTGTTGTCAGGTATATACATTGTAATTCATTTCAACCCCACCACACACTTAGATGTCCCTATTAATTACAGCCACTTTATTGACTCTGTACATCTCCAATGTCTCAAATGTGCAATTGCGATCAAATGAAAGGACAACTACAAAAACAATAGCCACAGCAAGGAATTTTAGCTTATATTAAGGCAAGCAAAGACTGATTTATAATTTAGTTTAAATCTTCATGCCTTCTCTTTTTAGTCATTTTCACACGTTATATCTGAGCTAGATTTTCAATGCTGTTTTTCATGTGTTGGTGATACACTACTAGTTTTTGCCTAATTTCCTGTCTGCTATTTATGGCTGGTTTCCCTCTCCAATTTCTATTTTGATTACTAGTCCTAATTTTGCTTGTAAACTGGACAGTTTATATGCATAACATTAGAACAGGCATTTATATGTTTATTACTACCTCTAACTGAGATGCTATTTATGTGTTTATTCTTAGAAATTCAGAGGTAGATATTAGGCCTAGTTGTTTGTTAGTAGAGGCTGTGAGTCTGAGCACATGTTCCAGGCCATCGTAGTTTAGACAAAGCCAATATAGCATTTCAGTGAGAGTGAATTTTTTATGGTCACTGACTGATTGGGGTTACCTGGACTATGGCTTGGAGTAAACACCTCGCTGGTTCTTTCAAGCTTTTTTTAAAAGCTGTTTCAGGTTTCAACTTTGTTACTTAAGAAGTTAACTTGTGAGAGTTTCTACCAATTCACACTGAGCTAATCGGAGGAAGGGCACTAAGACAACTGATCTGTGATATATAACATTAAGTATCCTGCTTTTTTGCTTATTTTTATGAGTTATTTATAGCACTTTTATTGTCTGCATATACTTTTCTAGCTAGTTTCACTGTGTGTGAGGTATTAACTAGAAGTGCTCTACAATTGTTAAGCATTTGGTTGGGTTTGCTTGCTCTGATTTCCTGCTAAGAAATGTATTATATAACTTGTGTGCAGTTAAAAGCATTCTCTAGAGTCTCCTTATAGGTTCATAGGTTTTTACTAGGCTATCAGCCCTAGGGCCTATACAAGCCTAGCCATAACAATTCCCTGGCTATTTCTTCCCACACTATTTACTTCTCTGGATCCCTGTCTAGCAGGGTGACTGATGTGATCCCCAGGTTGAATTTCCTTTCTCCCATCCAATCATCAAGGTTCCTTTTGAAGAGGGCCAAAGAGGCACTCTGCTTGACATGTACGGGCAATCTATTCCAGAGTCTGGGGAGTTTCTGAGTCAGGAACCTATCCCTCCAGCATGTTTAGTTTATTGTGATGACAAGGTTTAGATCCCTGGAGCATGTGGCTCTGAGGGATTGGGATTTCTTTAAGTGTAGCATGTCCATCAGCTCTTGGTTTGACATGGCCTTGTATGTTAAGCAGAGATCGTCTCTGAATAGACGATATGCGAAAGAGTATAGCTGGAGTTTTTTAAAGCGGTCAGCATAGGGCATCTGCTTTAGGCCTGTGATTCTTTTAATGAGGTATTTCTGCGGCCTTTTCAGTTTTTGCAGATGTTTTGAGAGGTACATACCAAAAGGTGCGTTGTATTCTATAATGGGTCTAATGAGGGATGAGTACAGTGGGACAATGACCTCCTTTTTTCTGGATGAAAAGCCCTTAATGATGAGGTGTGCCACATAGAAGGATTTCCTGACTGTTGTGGCGATGTGGTTATCAAAGATGAGACCACTGTCCACCTGTGTCCCTAAGTCTCTTATCACACTTTCGGTGTTTAGTGTACTGCCACCTATATGGTAATTCATGGGTACATGTTTTTTCCCCAAAGGGGATAACTATACATTTCTTGGCATTGAGCTTCAGCCCATGGCTCTGGCACCAAGCATCTGTTTCTGTAAGGCCCTTTTGTAGAGTATCCACATCATTTGGGGATTCAATAATGGCTCCCAGTTTGCAGTCATCTGCAAACATTGTTAGCCAGAGTCCCTTAGTGTTGGCCTGTACTTCAGAGAAGTAGATGCCAAACAAGAGCGGTCCCAGGACAGAACCCTGAGGTACTCCACTTGTCACTTGTCTGGAGCCGGATTTGGGGTTGGCTACTTTTACAGTGTGGGTTCTATCAGTAAGCCAGTTAGCAACCCATTGGGTGATGTAGGGATTAATGCCCAGCTTAGAAAGTTTATCTATGATTCCAGTGTGGGGGGATGGTGTCAAAGGTCTTGGCAACATCTAGATAGGCTGTGTGAACCACCTTACCCTTGTCCATGACTCTGGAGACTGATTTGAAGTAGTCAATCAGGTTCAGGAGACAAGATCGGTCCTTCACGAACCCAAACTGGGTGGGGTCCAGTGTTTGAAGGTTGCCAATGTCTTTGTTTATAAGTTCCATGATAATACGCTCCATGGCCTTGCAGATAAGGCTCGTCAGACTGATGGGACGGTAGTTTCTGGGATCCAAGGTGGATCCCCCCTTGTGGAGTGGGATAACTGTAGCTCTGCACCACTCAGTGGGCATGAAACCTGAGGTGAGGCTATGATGAAACATGACACTTAGGCAAGATGCCAGTTCATATTGTAGTTCATGTAGTACACAGCCCGGGATGTCATCTGGTCCCATGGATGCTGTATTCTTAGATTTGGAGAGTGTGTTTTTTACCTATGTGGCCGTTATTACTGGAATCTGCCAATCATCCGGTATTGAGATGGGCCATTTAGGGGGTGAGAGGGGGGGTGAAGCTGGCACTGAATAGATCTGCCAGGATACTGGCAATATCCTTGGGATCAGTATATTTAATGCCATTCTGTTTTAGCTCAGAGCAGATCTGAGCATTGACATTTAGATTCTTGACATAGTTATAGAATGCCTTGTGGTTGTCTTTGGAATCTTTGGCAATTTTATTTTATAACTAGCTTTGGAGGATTTTATGAGGGATCTCAGTTTCTTACTGAGGCTGGTAAGGGAGTTTTTTGCATCCTGGGATTTTCCTCTTTTCTACAACAGTTTCTTCCTTTTGTTGTAAAGTTTGTTGATGGCAGGGGACCACCAGATTGGCTTCCTTTTTTTGGATGAGAACATCTTGGTTCTATTTGGGATGGCACAATTCATGCATGAGTGGATGTGCTCGTACAGTGCCTTAGTGTAGGATTCAGCAGTTGAACGTTCAGGTCCGGTCTGCATGGGTGTCATGAAGTTTGTCACTTCTGACTTGAGTAGCATGAAGTTGGCTTTGGAAAAGTTTTTATGGAGGTTTCCTTACTAGGGGCTGGGGGGTGGGATGTGGATGTTAAGGGTGATTAGCTTATGGTCAGACCTGACTAATGAGGGGGTGACCATAGGTGTGGAGCATCGATTTCCCATGTTGGTAATGACCAGGTCTAGGATATTGGAGCCCCTGGTGGGACTATGGATTAGTTGATCCAGGGCGTTGGAAGTTATGAATTCCAAGAACCGTTGGGCAAAGGTGTTGTTACACAAGTAGTTTTCCCAGTTAATGGCAGGGTAGTTAAAATCACCCAGTATTAGGGTGTTTGATTCTATCTTAATATTTTCCAATATGTTTAGAAAGGTGTAGTGAGAATCTTGGGGCATGTTGGGAGATCTGTAGCAAGCTACAATTTGGATTGCAGTCTTACCTAGTGTTAGTTGCACCTGGAGAATTTCAGACGCATTGTGTTGGGCAACTAGCCTGGTGGTGTGAATATCCTTGGTGAATATTGACACTCCTCCACCTTTAGTGTGTCAGTCCTGGTTTGGTGGCCGAAAAGTGTGGCAAGAGTTGTAGCCTGGTATTGCAGGGGTGCTCTCTGGAGCCTTGAACCAGGTCTCAGTTACTGCACAGATATTGATGTTCTCCATTTTTAGGAGTGCCTCGAGAGAGTGCATTTTGAGGTTTAGACTTCTAGCATTGAGTAGCATTACCTTCAGATTTTGCATGCTTGTACCTGTTACGGTGGTGGTTCTGTCCTTTGAACTTTGCCGAAAAAAGGCACTATAGGGGTGGCAAGAGCCTTAGCCAGTAACCTGAATCCCAGGGGCAACAGATGCAGACCATCTCTGGCAAAGCATCGTGGTCTGTCGATCATGTCTTAACAGGCAGACAGATACTGGATCCCCTTTGAATGACACCAGAAGCTTAGCCAATTATTGAAGTCAGTCATTTTGTCCTTATATTGTGGTATCATTCTGGGCGAAGGCAGGATGCTACTCAGGGCTAGGGTCATACCTGCCTGCGCCATATGATCCGAGAGCTCTTCCACGTCTCTTTTCATGTAGTCAAAGGAGGTACATCTCAAGTCATTCACTCTGACATGGACAATGACAGAGTAATATTTGTACTTGTTGTGGAGTGACTTGAGTGCATGCGTTATGTGGCAGATCCTGGCACCCGACAGGCAAATGACTGTAATTTTCTCCTTGTTCAACCTGGTGAGTGGGACATCAGTGTGCCAGACTATAGAGTCACCTATGACTAAAGTGTTAGGTACATTGTCTTGCCTTAGGGGCTGTTGTTGGGTGGTACACTGGTGTTGTGAGTTATGTGACACTTTGGTTGTGACTGGTGTTTGTGTTTCAGCTTCAGAGGTCCTTGTTGCTTGGGCAGGTTACAGTTAAGGGCCTCTGCATATGTGGATTTAGTGTTGCTATATGTGGGTGTTGGAGGTGTGGGTTTAGAAGGGCTATGTGTTGCTTGAGGTGTATTGTGGTTGTTAACCTTCTCCTCTTGACTGTCTAGCACAATCTTGGGTGGACAGAGCTTTGCTTCCATTTTGGCTATGTAAGTGCATCTCTCACAGGTTGTAGTGTTGGGTGGTAGGAGGAGAGGGTTGTCTGTGTACATGAGGCAATTGCTGCATTGCCCTAGTATGCCCAGATTCACCAGGTGGACAGGAGAAATCACCGGAAGTTGACCCTTGGACATGCCTGGTTTGGTGCTTTTTTTTTTTTTTTTTTTTTTTTTTTTATTGTAAAGTACAGGAGCTGATTTCCCTTACCTTAGCAAGGCACTTTGCAATTATAGGTTGTTTAGTGCCTACGATTAATTTCCCCTTATTAACAAGGAGGGTTGAGTGCTTGTATCAGTTTAAGGCTTCCTAGTGCTCCTTTATCTGTTTAAACATTTCTGCACTTTTTTCTACCTAAGTAGTATGGGTAGTGTAACATTGTCCATATTGAGGCTTGTGTTTTGGGCCTAGTTTTTTGTTAGTAGAGGCTGTGTGTTTGAGCACGTGTTCCAGGCCATTATAGTTTAGCCAAAGCCAGTATAGCATTTCAGTGAGAGTGAATTGTTTATGGTCATTCGCTGATTTGGGTTACCTGGACTACGGCTTGGAGTAAGCACCTCATTGGTTCTTAGATGCTTTTTTTTAAAGTTGTTTCAGGTTTCAACTTTGTTACTTAAGAAGTTAACTTGTGAGTGTTTCTGCCATTTCACACTGAGCTAATCGGAGGAAGGGCACTGAGCCAACTGATCTGTGATATATAACATTAAGTATCCTGTTTTTTTTGCTTATTTTTACGAGTTATTTATAGCACTTTTATTGTCTGCATATACTTTTCTAGCTAGTTTCACTGTGTGTGTGAGGTATTAACTAGAAATTTTCTACACTTGTTAAGAATCTGGTTGGGTTTGTTTGTTCTGGTTTCCTGCTAAGGAGTGTATCATATAACTTGTTTGCAGTTAAAAGCATTCTCTAGAGTCTTCTTGCTCCTTTATCTGTTTAAACATTTCTGCAGTTTTTTCAACATAAGTAGTGTGGGTAGTGTAGCATTGTCCATATTCAGGATTATGTTTTGGGCCTAGTTGTTTGTTAGTAGAGGCTGTTTGTCTGAGTACATGTTCTAGGCCATTGTAGTTTAGCCAAAGCCAGTATAGCATTTCAGTGAGAGTGAATTGTTTATGGTAATTGGCTGATTGGTGTTACCTGGACTACAGCTTGGAGTAAGCACCTCATTGGTTCTTTCAATCTTTTTTTTTTAAAGTTGTTTCAGGTTTCAACTTTGTTACTTAAGAAGTTAACTTGTGGGTGTTTCTGCCATTTCACACTGAGCTAATCGGAGGAAGGGCACTGAGCCAACTGATCTGTCATATATAACATTAAGTATCCTGTTTTTTTGCTTATTTTTACGAGTTATTTATAGCACTTTTATTGCCTGCATATACTTTTCTAGCTAGTTTCACTGTGTGTGAGGTATTAACTAGAAGTTTTCTACAATTGTTAAGCATCTGGTTGGGTTTGTTTGCTGTGATTTCCTGCTAAGGAGTGTATCATATAACTTGTTTGCAGTTAAAAGCATTCTCTAGAGTCTCCTTGCTCCTTTATCTGTTTAAACATTTTTGCAGTTTTTTTCTATCTAAGTAGTGTGGATAGTGTAGCATTGTCCATTCAGGCTTGTGTTTTGGGCCTAGTTGTTTGTTAGTAGAGGCTGTGTGTCTGAGCAAATGTTCCAGGGCATTGTAGTTTAGCCAAAGCCAGTATAGAATTTCAGTGAGAGTGAATTGTTTATGGTCATTGGCTGATTTGGGTTACCTGGACTATGGCTTGGAGTATGCATCTCATTGGTTCTTTCAAGCTTTTTTTTTAAGTTGTTTCAGGTTTCAACTTTGTTACTTAAGAAGTTAACTTGTGAGTGTTTCTGCCATTTCACACTGAACTAATCGGAGGAAGGGCACTTAGCCAACTGATTTGTGATATATAACATTAAGTATCCTGTTTTTTTGCTTATTTTTACGAGTTATTCATAGCACTTTTATTGTCTGCATATACTTTTCTAGCTAGTTTCACTGTGTATGAGGTATTAACTAGAAATTTTCTACAATTGTTAAGCATCTGGTTGGGTTTGTTTGTTCTGATTTTTGTTTCCCACCCTCCCACCCTATTGGTATCCTGTTTTTTTATACTTGGTGGCTTTGCAGTTGCCCGTCTCTACTGTAAATTTGATCTGGAACACTCCTCCCAGTGTAGTGTCATTACCTCATTCTACCTAATCCAGGAAGAACATTTGAGAAGGCCAACCCACTTAGTTTCTGCTCCTCCTTCCCCCTTTCCACTTAACAGAAAAAAAATAATATTTTTTTCTAAGCTTGTTTCCTGCCTTTCCTGTAAGTTGTCTATTCCAGATACAGATTTGCTATATCCAGGACTGTTTGTAATCGTCTGATCCCCTAAGCCTTTCTGTGTTGGAGGGAAGCCTTCTAGCTTAATTTTGTTTCTTAGAACTAGCCAGATTTCTAGTTTCAGTACTCAAATCTGTTTCTTGAGCTCAGCACTTGTTCAGAACTCATTGTAAGCACTAAATAAGCTACAAATTACTTCAGCACTCAACTTTCCCCACTTGTCTAGAGGAAAACAGTTTTTAGTACTTAATAAATAAGCACTTATCCAGACATGTCTAACGGTCAGCTCCTAGTGTTTTCTCCTGTTTACCTGATGAATCTGGGCATCTTGGGGCAATGCAGCAATTGCCTCATGTACAGAGACAACCCTCTCCTCCTACCACCCAACACTACAGTCTGTTAGAGATGCACTTATATAGCCAAACTGGAAGCAAAGCTCTCTTCACCCAAGACAGGACTAGACAGTCAAGAGGAGAAGGTAAACACTTGCACCACACCACACTCATCACATAGTCCCTCAAAACCTACATCACCAAAACACTCACATAGAAACACAAAACACACACCTACATTCACGGAGGGTCTCAATAAAAATCTACCTAAGCAACAGGGACCTCCAAAGCAGAAATGCAAGCAACCTCCACCACCCAACACAACCCAAATAACATATAGCCCACAAACTCAGTGTGCCACTCAACCACAGCCCATAAGGCATAACAACATATTCAACACTCTAGTCATAGGTGACTCTATAGTCAGGCACACTGATGTTCCACTCACTAGGCTAAACAAGAGAAAGTTACTGTCAGCTGCCTCTCAGGTGCCAGGATCCACCACATAATGCATGCACTCAGGGTCACTCCACAACAAGTACAAATATGACTCTGTCATTGTCCATGTTGGTGTGAATGACCTGATATGTACCACCCTGGACTACATGAAAAGAGACATGGAGGAGCTGTACGATGTTGTAGCCCAGGCAGGTATGACTCTAGCCCTGAGTAGCATCCTGCCATCACCCAGAATGATGCTACAGTGCAAGGACAAAAGGATTGACTAAAACAATTGGCTAAGCTTTTGTGTCATTCTAAGGGGATCCAGTATCTATCTGCCTGGGATGACATGATCGACAAACCACAATACTTTACCAGAGATGGCCTGCACCTGTCGCCCTTGGGATTCCGGTTACTGGCTAAGGCTCTTGCCACCCCTATAGTGCCTTTTTTAGGCAAGGTTCAAATGACAAATTCACCACTGTAACAGGTACAAGCAAGCAAAATCTGAGGGTAATGCTACTTAATAGTAGAAGTCTAAACCTCAAAATGCATACACTCAAGGCACTCCTTAAAATGGAGAACACTGACATCTGTGTAGTGACAGTGATCTGGTTCAAGGCTCCAGAGAGCACCCCTGCATTACCAGGCTATAATTCATACCACACCTTTCGGACACCTAACCTGGACCAAAACACTAAAGGTGGAGGCATGTCCATATTCATTAAGGATATCCACACCCCCAGGCTAGTTGCTCAGCATAATGCATCCGTGATTATCCAAGTGCAATCCAAATTGTAGCTTGCTACAGATTCCCCACCATGCCTCAGGATTCCCACTCCTCATTTCTTGATACACTGGAAAATATTAGGGTACAACCTAACACCCTAATAATTGGCCATTTCAACTACCCCACCATTAACTGGGAAATCTACTCATGTACCAAATCTTGTGCTCAACCTTTTCTGGAATTCATAAGTTCCAACGCCTTGGATCAACTTATTCACACCCCCACCAGGGGCAGCAATATCCTAGACCTGGTTATTACCAACATAGGCAACCGGTGTTCCACACCAGAGATCAATTCGTCATTGGTCAGATCCGACCACAAGCTAATCACCCTAGACATCCACATCCCACCCCACCCCCCTATTAGGGAAACCACCGTAAAAAAGTTCTCCAAAGCCAACTTCACGCTTCTTAAGACAGAAGTGGCAAACTTCACGACACCCATGCTGATGGACAATAGAGGTACGACTGCTGAATCCTATACAAATGCACTTTATAAGCACTTACATGAGTGCATGGATCATGCAATCCCTAACAGAACCAAGATGCTGTCCTCCAAAAAAAGGAAGCCAATCTGGTGGTCCCCTGCCATAAACAAACTCTAAAACAGAAGAAAGAAACTGTTGCAAAAAATAGTAAAATCCCATGATTGGAGGAACTCCGTGGTCAGCCTCAGTAAGAAGCTGAGATCCCTCATAATATCCTTCAAAGCTAGTTACGAAAACAAAATCGCCACTGATTCTAAAGACAACCACAATGCATTCTATAGCTATGTGAAGAATCTCAATGGCAACACTCAGATCTGCTCTGAGTTATACCACAATGACACTAAATATACAGAACCAACTGATATTGCCAACATCCTGGCAGTTAGGTTCAGTGCTAACTTTACCCCTCTCTCACCCCCTAAATGGCCCATCTCTACACCGGAAGAATGCAAAGTTCCTGTGATCATGGCTGCACAGGTAAAAAACACACTCTCCAAAGCCAAGAACACAGCATCCATGGGACCTGACAACATCCCAGGCTGTGTTCTACACGAACTACAGAATGAACTGGCACTCCTCCTAAGTACCTACTCAGAGGTGATCTCGGCCCAACATACAATGCCTGTCGAACCCAGAGCTGCTGGACATGCTCCACTTAAAGAAATCCCAATCCCTCCGAGCTACGTGCTCTAGGGACCTAAACTTTGTCACCACAATAAACGGAACATGCTGGAGGGATAGATTCCTGTCCCAGAGACTTCCCATACTTTGGAACAAACTACCTGTCTATATCCAGCAAAGCTCCTCATTAGCACTCTTCAAGAAAAATCTTGATTGGATGGGAGATAGGAAATTCACCCCAGGATCGCTTCTGTGGCTCTGCTCGACAAGGGCACAGGAAAATTAATTTCTTGGGTGGCGAAAGCCAGAGTACCTTTTTGGATAGGCTTATATTGGCCCTAGGGCCAATAGCCTAGTACCTACCTATGAACCTATGAACCTACCATGTTCAATCATAGCCTTTCCTCAGGCTTTGTGCCCACTGAATGGTGCACAGCAATGGTTATACCATTCCAGAAAGCGGGAGCCACCACAGACCCCGAGAACTACTGCCCCATTAGCTTGATGAGCCTGGTCTGCAAGGCTATGGAATGTATCATCATGGAACTTATAAACAATGACATTGGTAATCTCCAAACTCTGGACCCTACCCAGTTCAGGTTTGTAAAAGGCAGATCATGTCTTCTAAACCTGATAGACTTCTTTGAAGTGGTCACCAAAGCTGTAGATGAGGATAAGGTGGTTCACACAGCCTATCTAGATCTCGCCAAGGCTTTCAACACCATCCCCCACTTTGGAATTATAGATAAACTCACTAAACTAGGTATAAATCCCTCTGTCACAAGATGGGTTGTCAGCTGGTTCACTGACAGAACCCACACTGTGAAAGTAGCAGACTCTAAATCCAACTTCAGACCAGTGACAAGTGAAATACCACAGGGTTCAGTCCTGGGTCCTCTCCCATTTGGTATCTACTTCTCTGAAGTACAGACTAACACAGAAGGTCTTTGGCTAACAAAGTTTGCAGATGACTGCAATCTAGGAGCTATAATCAAAACTCCTAATGATGTGGACATCCTACAAAAATACCTCACTGAGACAGATGCTTGGTGTCAAAGCCATGGCCTCAAACTCAATGCCAAAAAGTGCATTGTCATCCCTTTTGGTAAGAACTCTGTATCCATGATCTACCACATAGGCAGTAGTCTACTTAACATTGAAAGTGTGATAAGAGACCTTGGGACACAGGTGGACAGTAGTCTCTCCTTTGATAATCACATCACCACAATAGTCAGGAAATCCTTCTACATGGCACACCTCATCACAAAAGATTTCTCATCCAGGAAAAAAGAGGTCATTGCTCCCCTCTACTCATTACTCATTAGAACCATTATAGAGTACAATGCCCCTTTTGGCATGTACCTCACAAGACATCTACATCAACTGGAAAGGATGCAGAAATACCTCACAAAGAGGATTACCGGCCTCAAACAGATGCCCTACGTAGACTGTCCCAAAAAAAACCCAGCTTTACTCTGTCGCATATTGCCTACTCAGAGGCAATCTCTGCCTAACATACAAAGCTATGTCAAACCCAGAGCTGTTGAACATGCTCCACTTAAAGAAATCCGAATCTCTCTGAGCTACATGCTCTAGGGACCTAAACCTTGTCACCACAATAAACAGAACATGCTGGAGGGACAGATTCCTGACCCAGAGACTTCCCATACTCTGGAACAAACTACCTATCTATATCAAACTAAGCTCCTCATTAGCACTCAAGAAAAATCTTGATGATTGGATGGGAGATAGGAAATTCATCCCGGGGATCACTTCTGTGGTTCTGCTTGACAGGGGCACAGGAAAATCATTTTGTTGGGTGGCAAAAGCCAGCTACCATTTGGATAAGCTTATATAGGCGCTAGGGTCAATAGCCTAGTACCTACCTATGAACCTAGGGAATCAGTTCAGGAGATCATTTGCAGCCTAATCAGTTCAATTCACATTACTGGCACCCACTATCCATAAGGGGCAGAGGGGCAACACCAAGGGTGAATTTGCAGATCTCCATTAATTCATCAAGATTATTTTTGAAGAGAATTATGGTGTTAATTAGTCTGATATGGAGAGGAAGCTTGTTCCATAGGGATTCTCTTGGAGAGCTATCAGTTCTACATATAGGTGCTATATATATATTATGATACACAGTAGTTACACTACAAGCTTTTAGACTGTGTAATGGAGCAAGTAAGGCAGCATCATGTGCTGCCTTGTAGGCCAGACAGAGGTAACCATGTTGAAGTATGTAAGAGACAGTGTAGAGAGATATGATTTTTATCACTTTCTGTGCATTATAGAGCTCATACATGACATCTTTTTTGAGGAAACAATGAGTTTTTGGTGATATGTCTGGAGCGGTACATGCTAAAGGATCCATTTTATTCAAGTATTGCTCTGGTGAGAGAAGTGAAAAGAGGAACGGTGACTTCTTATATGGAGGCTATTATTTTAGTAATTAAAAGGAATTCTTAACAATAACCACACATACATATATGCATACATACAGATATTTCAGTAATGGGCAAAAACACCATTCTAACCTACCAATATACCAAAACCATATTTCCCAAGTTGTTCTACTGCTTACTTTAATTTTATTTTACATTTGTTTACTGAGAAAGTTTGACTGGACAAAATGTCCTTTTTCAGCGGAAGCCCAGGGAGGTAAACTCCACATTTATAAATAACTGTAAGATACATATACAACTTACATTACAGATACAAATATTGATTCAATCTCAGATACAAGTACAAAATGAAAATACATGTTATACATTTCTCTTATACAATCATAGAGTCTACATAGGATACAAAGAATAAATAGCAGTACTGTGACTGTAGGTAGAAAACAAGCAAGCTAAGTGTACATATGCTTAGTAGGGGTGTACTATTCAGATACAAAAATAACAGGTTGTGTTCCTTTAGCTGCCTTAAGACATCTATTTCCTAACCAGGGTTTGTGCAAGATATATAATTTGGTTGTCTTTTTCATGCATTAGCTACTGTCTCAGATAACCAAGTAATACAGCTCTCATTTTTATATAGTTGGTACATGGTGGTCAAAGAGAGTTCATTGTCTATGAATATACTCAGCTGTCCAATAAGAGACTCAATTTTGAGATCAATGTTAATGTTGCAGTAGATGCAGGGATGTTATTTTTCCAAAAGAGTGCAGTTCTGAATTTATTTTTGATTACATTTAGTCCATGGTCCCGACACCATGGGTTTGTGAGGGATAAACCATTTTGGAAGTTATAGGTATCTTCTTTTAAGATGACAACATCTATAAATTAGCAATTATCATCAAATGTAATCAATCAAAGGTTATCAATGTTAACATTGACATCAATTAAGTAGATGCCAAGGATTAGTAATCCTAGAATCGAAGCCTGTGGGATACCATTATTTATTAGTTTTTTTCTTTCTCTTTTCTCCCTTTTCACTCTAATTACTCACCTGCTTGCTTGTCTCATTTTGCTGGCTAAATATCTAGTACCTGTTTTACTCTTTAAACACAATCTTTATGCATTCTCCCTTATCTCACTAACTGCCTGTTCCTGTACTGAATTATGCTGCTTTATAACTTTGTAGTGACCCCTAAGTTTACCATGTGTTTATTAAAATGCAAAACATGTTATAGTGCTTTATGGTATCCGAGGGTCTCTTTTATTCAGATACTGTATAGCTTGATTGTGTTCACAGGTTGATCCTCTATTTTTCTCTGGAAGGCTCAGTTTGTATAGCATGAGATATTCCTCCCAGGCCTAAAGATGGATGAGTATAGTGAACTTAAAAACTAACCTCAGCAAAGTAACATACATTGGGACACCACGGAACTCAAGAGATCGAGCACCTCCATTGACTAAAAGATAGCAAGAAAGTAAGATATACCAATATTACTTCATTCTGCATAGTCTCAATAGTATTTGTAAAAACTCTTAATTTTCTTTCAATAGCTGTTTGGAATGACTTAGCAGGAGAAATTTCAGCAACTACCCAAACACATGGAACTTCTGTTTTTTTTTTTTCTTTTCTTTTGAAACCTCCATTTCCTTCTCTCTTTTTCATCAAGTTTGCAGTGCATGAAAGAGGCAGAGACATGATAGTTTAATTCAGTTGCTTGCTGTCAATTTCCCATATTTAATATATACTACTTGAGGTTAAAGCAGATAAAACTAAATTTGTTACAAGTTGATATCAGTGAAGAGAAAATATTGGCTGATTAGCAAAATATATACTTTTCCTATGACCAGTAAGAGACAGTTGGATTAAACATCCTGTGTAAGTACCACTATTATATTTATTTAAATGTCTGTCACAGAGCTGGTATTTATCTTTTCATATCTGCTGGAGAGAGGCATAAATTGTTTTTGAGAGCAACCAGATCTATCCAATCTGGTTAGCTTCTCTTCTTCATTTCCAGTCCATCCCTTGTGTCTCTGCCCTTATAACCTATTAACCATTATCATATAAAAAACAACAAATCACAATATGGCAATTAAGCATAGAATTTCAAAAACCTATCAATATCTACAAATTCTGCCACTAATTAAAACTATAGAATAACTCCCAATCATTTCATAATACCCACTCAAAAGTACAACAAAACTTTCTATGCTAGACTTGCAATCCTCATACTTATAAACATATCTTACAACATCCCCCCAGAATAATACTGACTCTAATAAGTTAACCTTTCCAGAAGCATGCAGAAATTTTGAACTCTGTCTGACTAACAACAATGTGAAAGAATGCTTGCTGAAAGCCACGTTGAATGAACATCAGGTGTTGCCTTTTGTCTTCTGCTGTGCAACTGTGGAGTTAGTACATATAAGATGAAGGGTGGGGGTTTCTTGTTACAGTAAAGTGCAGAGATCATACCCACCTTATTTGTTGTTGACTGATTTTTTTTTTTTATCTGTTGTCCATCAGAATTTCTGCTGCTCTGCTCAGGAAATATGAAACCACTTCCAGTGTCAACAGTACTAGAAAAGCAAAACTGTCAGGACCATTGCATATCCTATAGCTCACAAGATGAAGAGTAATTACATATTCTAATGTTAGATGCTTTTGCATCAAAATACCTCATATCCAAGTTTGTATAACCAGTGGTGTACCTAGCTTATTTGACACCCATAGCAGATTTTTTTTAAACATCCTTGCCCGGAGATTTTTTTCTAATACTTCCTCCTGTATGACAAATGTTTTTAGTAATAATCATGAAATGAAATGAAACAAAATAATGGACAGCAAGGATTAAGCTAAGAGCAGTGATCAAATCCCAAAAAGATTCAGCCATCCTACATGAAGGCTTGTTCCAAACAAATAACTAGTGACAGAATCATGGACTAAAGCTAAATGTCAAAAATGCATTATAAATAAAATTATAAAAAAGCTAAATGTCAAAAATTCATTATCAGCTCCTTTATAAAGCTGAATACTAACATTGACAACACAACCCTAAGAGGTGACCCAGTAGTTTGGGATTTGGTAACTTATGTAGACAGATGACCCCAAATTCTATTAGGAACAAATCAAAATGAAGCAAGCTTAGGGACATTTTACAAAATCAGGAACAGTTTCAACTTGGTTATACAAATACAGCACACAGAGAGCATTACAATCCAACAGTACCACTCAACATACACAATATCTGCAGAACTAAAATCATCATCATCAGCCCCCCCTTTTCTCATTTTTTCTACATGGGGTTGGGGTATTGTGTTAACTGTTGCTAACTGTCTTGATTCAGTGCCACACTCCTGCCTTCTTCAACACTCATGCCTGACAGTCGCAGATCGTCTTTCACACACTCCATCCACCTCTTTGCTGGACATCCTCAGTTTTTCTTACCTTTTTCCTGTCTGTCCCAAATCTTCCTCACCAGATTGTCTTCTGCTTTTCTACACATGTGCCTAAACCACCTTAATCTGTTTTCTTTGATCTTTTCTGCAATTGGAGCAACTTTAGCTTCTGCTCTTATGTCCTCATTTCTTTGTCTGTCCCACAGTGTGCATCCTACCATCTTTCTCAGGCACTTCATTTCCATCACTTCTAGCTTCTTCAACTGTTCTGCCTTTACTGCCCAGGTTTCTGTACCATACAGTAATGCACCAGTGTCTTGTAACCTTACTTTTCAGCTTCTTTGGCATTCTTCTGTCATAGACTACACCTGATACTCTATGCCAGTTGGCTGCAGCCCCTCTGATTCTAGCTTTGACCTGTTCATCCAGACTACCCTTCTCCTCTACTACCCCTCCCAAATACTTGAAGCTGTTTACCTGTTCCACTATCTTCCCTTCTATCTCTATTCTCAGCTTCTTCTGATTTCCCCAATTTGCTGCCATTACCACTGTCTTATCTGTGCTTAGTTTCATCCCATGTACCTTCATATTTGCATTCCATTCTCCTATCCTTTGCTGAAGTTCTAGCTCCGAGTCTGCCTGTACTGCCACAGTCATCTGAATAACTCCACATTGAAGAGATCTGTAACTAATGAAGAGGTTGCTGCTAGCAAACAACTCATACCTCTCAAGTGTACCTCATTACGAGGAAAGTACCTCATTTGGGGTCTTAAAATGTTCATGTTCCTCAAAGTTCCTCAGTGTTCCACATTGAAAGACTCTGTCACACATTCAGTTAGGAATTTTTTAAGTGAAATCCATGGTAAAGAGAAATGAATCATATTAATTTATTAAAAGATCTTCTTTATAAGTAAAATCCTATGGCCTTCCTAGTTGAAGTTGTTAGTAAGCCGTTAGTATGTGTTTCACATTTTTCCCATTTGTTCCACATTATGAGGGCTAGTGTTCCTCATTTTGGAGATGGAAGGTTGACAGCTATGAAACAACTTTATATTTTAGTGTTGCATCTACAAATTCAATGCCTGCTGCCCTTGAAGAATAAATTGCCTATGTCCCATTAAAAACAAAATACATAAAAAAATGGTAAACTGGTAATATCGCAATAGGGAATGGATGGCAAACCAACAGATTCATAGTTACTAGGCATCTCATCCAAATGAGGACACATTCAGGACTGTAGGATGCCTGCCCCTCTCCCTTAAAGTACAACACAGTATCAGCAATCCATCTACATGTTGTGGGAGTAGAACCTACAGCCTTCTGCATCAAAAGCAAGCATGTTACCTGTGATGCTATGACCATTTGCTAAACAAACCACTTGTGCATTAGAAACAGACTTAGCATGAGCAGCAATAAACTTCTCTTCCTTTGAAGCTCAAAATTCCTTGAAAATGCACTGACACTCACAATTCCTTGAAAATGCACTGAAACTCACAATTCCTTGAAAATGTACCAACAGTTAGGTAGTTGGTAAACAGGATTCAGGCTTTTGTTTTCTGTAACCAAGGTACTGGGTTTGAGCCTGATGAAATTACCTAACCTACCATTCCTAACTAGGGCATTACATGCAGACATACATACACACACACACACACACACACACACACACACACACACGCACGCACATGCACACACACACGCACGCACATGCACACACACACGCACACACACGCACGCACACACACGCACACACACAAACCAATTCTATACCAGGAGTAGCACTTCATCCAATTCTATGGAGTTAGAAGAGTAGCAATTCTGCAGAATGCAAAATGTTGTGAATAAGTAAGCAATAAGCAATAGGGTGCATACATACACAGAGCGTGTTCTTAAAGAATAATTCCCTTAAAAGGATCTGGCTTAGATTACACTCAAAGGTTTACCCCCTTATTGTGTGCACCCAAAGTGGACTGCACACTATGCCCCTACCTTAATACACATCTCTGTATAACAACAACAACCAAGCACATATGTTAGCTACATCTACATTCTCAACTAAACTGTACCTGCAGAACAAAGAATTTGCTTGGCCAGATTGCAAAACATTTAGAAATGATGATAGGACCAGTGATTTGGAAAATAAGATATACTTATTCATTCAAGGGTGAAAGAGAGAGAGGATCATTGCTACTAACAGTAACAGCCGGAAATGCAAAATAGCATAATTTACCTTGTTTATACGTAAATCCCAAGGACACAAAGAAACTACTACCAGAAACTATAGATTTCTTCCAAAATAACTGTGAAGGAGAGGACTTCATTATACCTGGAAAAATCAAGCCAATGAAGGACTCACCTCCAGTATCACCTTTCATGCAACTCATTACATCATCTACAAGCAAAGACCAGCATACAGACACAACTAGTGTACTAATATGGATCTTAGCAAAGTAAAATTCAGTCAGAGGCACATTGGTATCTTCCTAACTGATCTTACTGTCTAATAAATTAAACAATATGCAAAAATATACCTCCATCCCTTATCTCTAAAACTATAGATACAGTAAATTCTCAGTTAACCGGAACTCAAGCTACCAGCAAAAAAAAAAATTTTGAAGAAATTCAGTACAATTTTCATGTGTTGCACTTTCTGTCAACCCCCCCCCCCCCCCAGAAACATAGCTTATGTTTTTAGGGTTTTAGGATTTAAAAACAGAACATAGGAATAAATTCCCTCTCTTCCCAACTTCAGAACAAATCAAACCAAACAAATAATATAGGGTACAGTATTGGTCAGGCCTATCTTTAATAGTAACTCTCAAGCAACCAGAAGCTACACTTATCTAGCATCTACCAATCCCCATGGGTGCCGGTTAACTGAGAGTTTACTGTATAAGGAACAACAACCTTATCCTGCATGTGCCTGGATCATGCTCAAGACATCAATACAGCAATACATATCTTAACACCTTTCTTTCATTTTTACATTATGAACAATAAAGAAAACATTACTTTGGAGTGATGTAAGACTAGGAAAAAATACATTGTTAGAGGTAAACCCCACATCAAAAGTTCAACAATATGTTTTTTTCTTTATTTCTTGATATTATGTGTTGCATTACTGTATCAGAATGATTGCACTTATTTGTAATATACTTTGATTTATTTAACTCCAAAATCTCTGTCATTTAGCCTACCATGTTTGATGTGAATTTGTTTTTCACTGATTTGGGGTTTCTTCCACAATGCAGTGTATGTGTCCCATCATTTGGCCTAGTCCTAAGAAAGTGCTCATTTATATACAGCGTCACAGGTTTTGGTCTGTGATGACACTGCTTCTATGAGTGGCATCACACTCTGTTTTTCACTGAATCACCCTTATTTTGCTAAATAAAGGCTGTTTCATATATATATATATATATATATATATATATATATATATATAAATCATCTTCAAAGCAAGACAGATAAATGAGCATGAATTTCTGAAGTAGCTAAACCTGCAGTTTTTAAACAATTGTCAGATCTTCTTCCGTACTATTCTAGAAGTGTCAAACTTATCAATTCAGTGTAACAACCTTGCTATTCATCTGTCACAGAAAGTTATCACTTGAAAGGGTGAGTATGATTTGCAATATTTCTTTTTTATTGCAGACTGTCCATAAATGACACATAAAAGTATCACTTGGCTGTCCAGAAATGAGAAAATTAGAGTACTTGTCAGTTAGTTGTTATTCTTTACTGTTATATAAAGAATAATTCATGCCCCTTCTTCATAGATTTATCCAAAAACAAACTGTGTTTAAATTTTTTTACTTCAGCTACTAATGTGTGCATTTGCCAATCCTCATCAAGACAGAATCAAGAGGTTTCTCTTCCTGAGGTACTATCAAGTTTGCTTATATTCGCTTCAGGCCACCTTTCTATCAGAGATTAAATCATGACCTGATGTCTTAATTCAGGACAATATTTTGACCCTTTCTTTTTAGCTTTTGTTTTTGATTATGAAATGTAATACTATATCTAAGAACAGGAGAGAGTTTGAATATGCATAATAATTTCGGTGCAGTTCTGCTTGAATGAGTTAATTCTTTACGCTTAAGTTTTTGTAAATGGGGAGATTTTTTTCCTGATTGCAAAAACCGGGTAAAGGTCAAGAAGACAGTTAGGAAAATTACTATAATATGAAAAGTTATTACGCTTCTTCTCATGATCCAGGAAAAGACATTTGATGTTCCTGCTCTATTGCCTATCCTCATAGGTTGTTTGATAGGTTGTGAACATCATAATGTCATATGATTGTTGATAATATTCATTGTATGTAAGCTCTTGCCAATGGAAGTTAAAATCATCCATAAGTAATGGTTCTCCTGGGCTGCTGTCAGTGGGTCACACAATTAACTCAGCTAGTAGGCCCTAATTGTACTACGGACAAAACCAGCGTGTGTGTACTTGTCTATATCTGATTGCAGTAATATAAACACATCACATCCTGGAATTATCTCCTGTTGATTTTGTGACTTGATGAGAATAAAGTATCTGTGATAAGAATGACAAATCCTTCAGATAATTTTCCTTTTTTGATTTTCATGTACGTAGGAATTCAAAATTCTGGTAATGTACAAGTGATTTTAGCCAGGACTCTGATATAGCCTGTTCTTGCAGCATATGGTAGATATGTGCAAAACTATTCTTGTCTGGCATTGTTATTTTATATTTTTTTATATAAATTGTTATTAGCAACATAGACATTCATTAATCACTTCATAGCTGGAGAATGCCTATGACAATTACTGCATACATCAGTTTTTTATCCGGGTCCATATTACATAATCGAAGAGACACTTCTTTGAATATGTAATCATCGACCTCTAAACACCGAAATGCGAAAACCACGAACGGCCAAAACCGCAACATTTTTCCTAGGGAAAAAATTTGCGGGGCCATAGAAACAAGACAAACACTTCAAATGTAATTTAAGTGGGGGGCTTCACCCCCCACACCCCCTGATATGGGGGCTGTGCTCCCCACACCCTACTAACTAAATATACCAACTCTGAGATTGCTCTACGTTGGGGTAAAGGGTAAACTCTGGGAACGGCCAACTGAATTTTTTTCCCTAGGAAAAATTTCAGTTTTGGCCATTCGCGGTTTTCGCATTTTGGTGTTTTGGGGTCGATGATTACATATTCGCAGAAGTGTCTCTTCGATTATGTAATATAGACTCTTTTATCCAGTGGTGGTGCTGCGGTAGTGTTGTCGCCTCATAGTAAGATGTTGTCCTGTTCGATTCTCAGCTAGAGCGTCTTCTGTGTGGAGACATGCATGAATGGGCGTACCTTCGTTGAAGGTCATGCATCAGGGCTGGCAACTTGGCATGTAAAAATCTACTTCCAATCATTAGTGGACCGGAGTTCTGCTGTGGCGACCCCTAACCGGGAAAAGCCAAAAAGACACAACAAGACACTTTTATCCCTCTCATTGCTGACTTAATCCCTATAGTTCCATCCTCCCAGTTCCCTGCAGGCTCTCTGGTCCCCATACTAATAGGGTCTCTGTTCCAGGAAAGCTCCTACACAGAGGCCCCCATCTATGTGTGAACTCTAAGGTCAGGACCTGCTGGTATTGTAGAGTGGGATGGGACAGGCCAGCAGCTATACTGTGGCTTGGTGAGAGATTTTATAAGCCTTGACTCTCACCTCCACTGTACTAACATCCGAGTTAGAATAGATGGCCAATAGAGAATGACAGTGTGCACATGTTCCTGCCTTGGGCCCATAGGGTGGTCATGCTTTCTCTGTCTTCCCACCCCTTGACTGGTGTCATCTTTCTGAGCTCTAGCCTCTTTCAGAGATCCATTAGGGAGATACACATCATGCTTTTACTCCACTTGGTCCAGAGTTTTATCTTTATACACCACCACCAAGGTACATCAGCCTTTGTTTTAAAATATTTCCTATGCAACTTACCTTGATAATGTTGTTCTGATGTGACTATTCATTTTTAAATAGGCTGTATGTTTGTTGTATGTTCAACAGCAGGGATGTTCTGCATTTTTGTTAATATATAGTTGCATAAGTTTCACATTGATGAGTTAATGGCAAAGTTAATAATAGAAGGAGTGAAGATGTACTGTGTATGTTTAAGATTAAAATTAAGTATGATTTTCTTCTTATGTTTTCCATTACATTTTTAATGGATGCAGATATGATTTTGTGAAACAGATTGAGTAAGCCTGTTTTATAGCTAACATAGTAGTTTTAAGTGTGGGTCTTTGTTGTTTACTGTGATTTTAGTAATATGGCTTTATGTATGGTAAAGCGACATGTTTTGTGAGGTTACTTATAGTGCACCCTTGGTGACAGGAGGGAAAAAGGGGTACATACATACATACATACATACAAATATTTCAAGCACGGGCATTATTGACCTTTTAGCTTGCCAATATACCAAAACACTTGTTCTCATAATAAATGTCCAGGCTGTTCATAAAATATCTAAACTAGTACTTGCTTTAATGTAATTTGGTAGCCTGTTCCAAGCATCAGCTACTCTGTCAGAGAACCAATTAGTACACTTCTCATTCCTGTAGAATCTTCTACATAGGTTGTCTGATGATTCTCCAGTACTTTTTAATAATTCCAAACATTCCCAGAGGAAGTTGCCTCTAAATGCCTTATATATTTGAAGAAGATCTCCTCTGATTTATCTGTAAGAGACACTGTACAAGTTTAGATATTTTAATCTTTCATAATAACTTAAATCATCACATCCATGGATGCCATTGGTATATTTTCCCTGTACTCTTTCCAGTTTACTCATGCTTGTTTTCTTATAGGTTTTCCACATTGTTATTCCATACTTATGTTTGGGTCTAATGTAACTAACAAACAATGACTTCATAATTTTTGATTTCCTATACTTTATAAATCTTTTTATACAACCTGTAGTTCTAGAACTATCATTAACCAACTGGTTGATATGATTAGAAAAAAAAAATCACAGTTGAATCTACCCATATACCCAGGTCCTTAAATGAGTCTACAGTTTCAATCAGTGTGTGCTGTATTAAATATTCACCTTTCAATTTATGTCTCCCAAATCATATATGCTTAGTTTTTGATGTATTTATCAGCATATTATTCTCTTGTGCCCAATTGGTCAATTTAGTCAAGTTATTTTGCAAACATGTCTTATGTGTGACATATGTAATCAGTTTACCCAATTTCAGGTCATCTGCATATAGACTGTAGAACACCTCAGATGAAAAAGTTAGGTTTGAAAGATACAATCTATACAAATAAGGGACGAGGATAGAGCCCTGTGGGACACCCTGACTGTAACCAGGAAGGGGAGTAGGACAAACCCAGGGCATATAGACCCTTAAGTCTACTTTAATGCTATGGAAAAATAATGGAGAAGGTAATATTGGATAAGTTGAACCAACAAGAAAATGAACCACACATCCACAGGTACCTGTGTAAACAAAATAACACAAGTAAAGTAGCTAAAAACAAAAACAAAAAGTAGTCACAGGGTCTGTATCCCTCTAGGTTTGTCCTACTCCCCTTTACCATGAAGACAGGTTTCAAAAGTGCATGTCTCCAATCTTCAGGAATCTCCCCATATTGATATGACCTACTGAATAATAGATATAATGGTACCATAAGTTCTTGCTGAAGGTCAGGTCATTGTTACTAATTCCATCTCCTCCATGTGCTTTGTTTGGATCCAGTTTGTGAAGCTCTTTTCCAGTATAATCTAATTTGATTCCAGCATCTGGGCTTACCTGGATGTCATTATGACAATTTATCACCCCATCTGTGGAGCCAAACTATTTTGCATAAGATTTTGTAAATATGTCTATAATCTGTTGTGTCTGAGAATAAATTTTAGAATCTGCACACAGTTTATCAATTTATGTGTCTTTACTCCTTCCACATCTTATGTATCTATAAAAAGGTTTCCTATTACGCTCAATATCTTTATATACATTTTCTTCAAATTTTTCTTGATCTTGTCTCACACTATGTTTCATCTGTTTGTCCAGCTTGTTTATCTCAGTTTTTAAAGTTGTAGTTCGACCTCTCTTCCATTTCTTATATATTTTTTGTCTCTTTGTCAGATATTTTGTTCTTATGGAAATATATCCCCCTGATGATGCCTAGATCCTGATGTTAAACATTTTTTTTTGATTTTTTACACTCAAACAATTTGTCTTTCAAACTTTTCACACTCCATTTGCAGTTTTTTCACTGAACATCTCACTCCAGTTAGTTTTACATATTGACTGTTTTGCTTACATATAATCTGCAATTAACCTTCTGAGCTTTGATTTAGATTTCAGTTTGGCAGAATTATCTAGCAACAAATTAACATTTATAACCCCATGATCACTGTACATCAATGGTGGTAAAACTTGGACTTGAAGTCACATTAATTTCTTTAGGAACATAAGCAATATCCAATATATTTCCTCCCCTGATAGTTTTTTTTTATAATCTGAAGCAATTGTTGTTCCTGAATATACACTGGGTAACGCGTTACTTGGCTATGAGCACTCATATTACGCTGTGTGAAGCATTGCTCAACTACGGGCACTCATTTTAAGTGTGTTGAAGCGCTGCTCAAATCCGGGCACTCATATTACACCTGTTGAACTGCTGCTCACCTGAGGGCAGTCATATTAAGCTTGTTACAGCGCTGCTCACCTATGGGCACTCATATTAGGCTTCTTGAAGCCTTGCTCAGCTATGGGCACATAATCTCTTTTTTACATTTTATTGTGTCGGATTTCTTCAAAAATACATGGCCCATTTCATTACATTTTACTTAAATTATAGTTTTATATATATATATATATATATATATATATATATATATATATATATATATATATGTGTGTGTGTCAGGGGATTGTTTCATGCTTATTTAACTAAAAAAAGAGAATGATGTTGTGGGGGATCGAACCATGACTACCTCCTCTTTCGCCAACGTCTCTACCGCTACACTATTGCTACTTGGCTTAATTTGCATATTTAGATCTTATATGCTTTTCACTGTCTGCTAACTGTGGCTGAGCGGAGGGCATACCCACACAAACGAGTGCAACTATGGGCAAACATTTTGGAAATTAAAAAAAAAATTAAACTGTTATTTTTCCGTTTTACATTATAGTTGGGTTTATAGTCTGTGGGGGCATGTGTGGTGTTGTGTTCCTTGACATTTCCGCGGATTCGCTTGTGGGAGTTTACTTTCAGGACTCTGACTCTTCTGGGGGCGTGTCCCTTTGCAGAACTCGGCATTCAGACATGCCCCCTACTTTCCTCCACGGACCGTGTTAGCCTAGGGTATGATTCAGCATGCCCTCATGAATATGCAGGGCATGCTGACGTCATACCGTTAGACTGCAGCCTCCGTGTAAGACATATTAACTCTTACACGGAGGTTTCGTGAATCCTGCTCAGTGTCTTTTTTACATTTTATTGACATCACTACAAAAAAGACAATGTGTGCTATAAGGACACGTATTTCTCCAACATTAATGACAATATTTCAAGATTGTTATGCGCGTTTCGCAACCACAAAACTCTAGTTGCGATAATACGCAAGTACCTCTATGTGTGTGTATATATATATATATATATATATATATATATATATATATATATATATATATAGATATACATACACACACGTGTATATATGGAAAGAAAGAGATGTGTGTGTGTGTTTTGTGTGTATATATACATATATATATATATATATATATATATATATATATATATATATATATATATATATATATATATATACTCTTTCTTTCTGTTGTAGGATTGTTGAGCCACATCTGTATGGAGCAGCGGCATCATAACTCAACCTGTCATACCTACAGAAATACAGCTAAATCTATTATGTACAAGGTGTTTACAACATAGTAGGTATTCCCTGCCCCACTGGTGCCATATTTATTCATTTTTTTCCTTATTTCTTGGTTTTTTTTTTTTTACATTTCTGCTACAGAAAGGGAAATCTATTTAATAAAAACATTACTAACATTGATAACAATGTGCATTAATTGCATTTATTAGTTTTCTTTCATATATTGCTATGAATTAACCTCGCTAATAATCTGATGTATAATGTACCGCAGTAGGTAACAGTTTCCAAAACAAAGTAATAATCAGTTAGTTACTTGAATACACTGATTGCTCAAGTTCTTGAGTAAGTCAAAAGATTTTTCTAGGAGGAAATTGAGGCTCTTTAGGCTGTTTCTTCTGCTGTTTGCTTAGTTTCATCTCATAAGGAATTGCACAAATGATACCAAATGGACATCAAGTCTTTACCTATGAACTGGGCATTATCTTTCTGTTGAACATTACAGTGTCAAGAGGTCAAAAAGGAAAGCAGGGAAAATTCAGAGGATGTTGTAAGAGGCTTAATGTCCATAGCAGAGATTTGTTCCTAAAGTTTAGGCTCTAATGAATTGGAACTAAATGAGTTAATGTCTGCCACAAAGATCTGCCAAAAGTAGAGAAAAAGAAGACATGACAGTACTCCCTCCTTTTAACAAAATGCATATATTTGTAGATAATCTTCTTTGGGAGACTCATATTTAGCATTTTATCACTGTCTTAAATGATGGAAAAAGTAGCAGAGTAGACAAGGATCATTTTAAGATAAGAAGTAGAGAAAACAAAGTTTTTTTTAGAGGAACATGAAGAATTTAGCAGCTTAACCACAATGATTATCTATTGTAAATTCATTAATGTTTTTAATGTTTTTAATTTTTGCAGGCAGTTAGGGAGTGGTTTTCAAACTTGTCTGTGATTATCATAGCATTTTATGGTTAGTTGATGTTATTTATTTATTTTTATATATATTAGCAGAAGCAGAGATATTTGAGGCAGCTCTGTTTTCTTAAGGTACTGCCTTCTAAACATTGGGGGAAAATTCTATGAAAGTTATGAACATTTTTTCATTGATAATGGAGAACACAGGATGCTGCAGTGTTTTTTGGTTAATTCTCAGAATGTTACTGCAGTTGCATAACATTCTGACCTTTTCTGAAGATTGGAATTGCATTGCATAGTCTCTTTGATTCCACTTTTTTCTGATATTCATTTAAAGCTCAGTAATGTACAGAAACATGTGCGCTCATTGACAAATGGATCAGTGTGCCCATTGAAACTCATAACTCCAGCATTACTTGCATAAATTAGTTCAGTAGTTAGTAGGCACAGGGATATACTGGCTAAAGAACCATTAACTCTCAACTTCTTTGTTCAGGAAACATGAACAAATCTAAAAAAACGTGGGTGGAAAAGGCCCAAATCAGGAGCTGCATTTTTTAACCATTGCTCCTAGGGCATTTAAGTTAACAGAGAAAAAGGTTTTGGACCAGCACACATTTTATTTTCTGAACAATCAGAAATATACCTCTCAACTGTTCAGATTTTCACCTCAAATTTTTTATCTGTTCCTCATACAAATTGTGGTTTTCTGGCAAATTAATGAGGAATGCAATCACTAAATGACAGAAATTTGAGTTTCAGTCTTTGTATTGCACAGAAACTGCATGCTAACAGCACCTTTTACTCTAACAACTTCCTGTTTATAAGAGCATTATTTCAAATGTGTCCCTATTTTTGTGCTTGCTCCAGATTTCTTGTGCTAAGACATTGACAGGTATGATCAGAAGTATGACACTCTTAATATCGGGCATTATCAGAAAAAAATGAGTATTTTTTGAGGAGTATGCTAATACATAATGAGACAGAATCAGGAACATCTGAGAAGTAGTACTGAACTGAAATAGCCTTCAACCTCTTCAGAATCAGAGACATATCCAGAAATAATCAGGGACATTTTTTTAAACTATTAGTAGAATTTAACTTGAGAAGCTGGCAGAATAAAAGAAGAAGGCAAATCAACATACATTTTCAGAAGTAAAAGAAGTCTATAAATCTAATTATTGTCATGAATTATTAAATGTAACCCACCTTCTTTTCCTCCCTAAATCGCCCATTTTAGGATGGATTACAAGGATTAGATCAAGACTAGGACAAAATGAAAGACAGCTGAGAGGTATGCTCAGTAATAATGAGAAACTCTAATTTACTTATACCAGATTTAGCAATAGGACAGTCTGAGCTGATAACAGAACACTCCATCTTGCATAACCATACACATTATTTTGGATCTGCACTTACGCATAATCCAGTGTTCTCCATTATTGCCATTTTGTCTGCTGCATCACTGCTTCTTAGGTCAAAGATACAACTTCTAATGTGTAGAAGAGTATTAATCCTTAAGAGAAAGGCATTACTGTTCATTAACTAGCTTATAAATTGGGGATCTGAGCAGGAAATTATCTCTGCCAATTACTGAAATCCAGTTTGACTTGGAGTCATTTGACAACAATGTTCATTATGAGAGCTTATAGGGATAATGCTCAAACTTTTATTCAGCTTTTTGAAGTATTCCATAGTTGTTGACAGATTGAAGTGTTATGACGGGGTAGTAGTATTGTAGCCTAATTAGTAATTCCCTGGTGACAATATCTTGCCTACTTTCTTTCACTAATAGATGGGGTATTCTATAGGTAATTTTAAGCTGAGTAAGAACCTTTTGTGAATACTGCTCTATATGCTATAAGAAGTATTTGATCTAATATGAGGCCAAGGTACTTTTACTGTTCTACATTTGGAAGTTGGTTGCTATATCGATCAGGGATATTGAGCACCTGAGCTATAGAGAGACATTTATTAGATCCAAACATCATAACTGTGGACTTTCTGGTATTCAGAGTCTGTTAGCTTGACTGTGCTTCCAAAAGTTTTCAAAAAGTTTTCAAAATTCAGCTAAAGTAATGAGCTGATCTGCTGGAAGATTATGCTGCCATAGACATAACTATTTCATCTGCTTTCAAAATACAGCTGAGGTTGGAGAACTCTGATGGAAGATAGTTACTAAATAGAAATAACAGTGACCCAAGTACTGAATTTGTGGACCATCCATATTAGTAGGAGTAGCTTAAAGATTCTCAAAACTTGAAGCAGTTATGAGTGTTCTGTTGCTCAGATAACCTTTGAACCAGTCACATTTTTCATCAGAAAAACCTACATTGTTTTATGTTTTGTTTTAAGGAGCATAAAAAGAAAGGGCCCCTTCTCCTATCTGGTGCTCCTCCCTTCTCTAAGGAGGAACACTTGCAACTAAAGCCCTATGCCCTCATGCTCTGCATAAAAGCAAAAATAAATAAATAAACAAACAAGCAAAAAAGGTCCCTTCTCTGATCTGGCATGCCTTCAGGTCCTACAGGTGCTAACAACCTCATACCTTACTATTCTCATGCCTTCACATTTATGTAACAACAGACATTTAAATAAATAAATAATGACACCTTACACCTGGGGAAGCTGACCCCTTTGCCCTACACTAGCTGCACATCTGTTGATGCATTCAAAAACACTTTTCATATCTATGAAAATAGCCCCAGCAAGTAGACCTTTCTGATACTTATAATAGATGTCTTTAGTAAGTGAAAGTGTGGCTATGGTGGTGCTGTCTTTTATTTTTCAGGGAGTATGTTATATAAGGGTAGGTATTCTAACATCTATTCATAAAGAAAATATGATGGTAAAATGTCATGAATGGACAGTGGTATGAGATAAATACACCACAGCTTTTATATGTCAGCTTTATGACACACCAGCACTGACATTAAGAGATATTGACACAGTGCTTGACTATTAGGGATAGCACCCACTTCTAAACAGCAGAGCAACAGCTGAGGAGATTGTGCTACCTGTATACTTTGTCCTGCATCACATCTTCATTGGGTACATCATCATAGTCAGATGCAGCACTTCCAATGTCAACTACAGTATATCTGTCACTAATATATGCTATTGACTTTGCAATTATTACCCTTTGTAATATGACATCATTAATCCTCTAATCTGCAAAAGGGTCCAAGAAGCAAGGTTCAGCAGACTCAAAACACCAGTGATCAAATTGTTCTGCTTTGTCATAGGGATCTACAAGTAATGTTGCTATCTTTAAGGACGCATACTCTACATACCTCTCTATATCTCTTTATCTCTCAGTACAACAAATCTGGACAAAGCCTAAAATAATGGGGGGACAAAAGCCCAAAACTAGGGACAACTTAGAAATATTACTTATAAACTTAGAAAGTTGCTAGAATAACAGGATTTGTGTTAGAATGCATTTTCTGAAAGATGTGAAAACTGAACTTTAAATGTATGTCATTCTTTAGTGACTTCAGTTCTTAGTGATTTTCTAGAAAACCACAAATTATCCAATGAACAGACCAAAAATATGAGGCAAAAATATAGACATTCTGCAACATCTTGACAGTTGACAGGTTTGGTATGCTATGCTTTCATGTGCAGGATCTTCTCCTGTAGGGGTAAATAAAACTGTTACATGTTTGCACATTATTTATTTGCAAATATAACATAGTACAGTCAAAATTGTCTTACTGGTCACTATGACACCTTGATGTGATCTTATTCTGAGGCACTGTTGTCAAATATTGTCTGCAACTAACAGGTGTTATCTCTTGTTATAAACTCCATTTGTGAATATACCTGGGTGATTGTATATAACCCAGTCGTTCTTTCTCATTTCTTAACCACATAAAAAATACAACAGTTTGATATTATTTTTATACCTGGAAGGTGTTGTGCCCTAACATCCAAGCTACCCACAATATCATGCATGGAAAACTCTGACAAAAGAGAGATGTGGATAACTTTATCAGCTGAAAGTATGAGAGTGGATTGTGTCCCTGCTAAGCCACTTTCTTTTAGGAAACATAATTGCCTTGAATTTTTCCTTGCATGCTACTGCATATGTCACCTTTTTCCTGTACTCTGCAATGACATGGCCATATCCATCATTAGTGCTAATGTCAGGGACAGTTAATTAACTCATGTATTAATTTTATCTATCTATCTATCTATCTATCTATCTATCTATCTATCTATCTATCTATCTACCTATCTGGGTCTATTTCAGTAGACTGAAATGCCACTTCCCAGAAACCCAGATAAACAAGACAAAAAGGCCAACAGCACAAGAACACTAATGTGTCTGAACACTGACTTACTACTCCAGGTAAGTAAAGGTATCACCATCCTTAAAAAACAAGCAAAACTGAAAGAAAGCGCACCAAATGGGGGACTTCGCCCCACACATGCCCCATACCCCCTAGCTAAATATACCAACTCCGAGATCGCACTACCACAGGGTAAGGGGCAAAGTTTGACAGGATGCCCAAGCATTTACTTACCTAGAGTGGTGAGTTGGTGTTCTGGGATGTCAGTGTTCTCACGCTGTCTGCCTTTTCATCTCGGTTATCTGAATTTCGGGTAACTGGTATTTTGGTATACTGAAGTAGACCCAACTATCTAGCTATCCATCAAGTTTGTTAACCAGAGTAGAACACTGATTTACCATTTTCTTAATCAGCCCAGGCATACAATTATCAACAAGAACAAAGCCAATGTTATGAGGAAAACACAACTGGAAACAAATGAAAATGCTGGGAGCAAAAGCAAAATGACATGATGAAAGTAAAGTATTTACAAAGTGATGTTACAAGTGATGATATAAACAATGGCATTGATTGAATTATATATAGTAGTAAAATATTTTGTTCAACTTTACTGGTAATGAATAAAACAAAATCCATGTCAGCAGAACCAGCAGCAAAGAGTCCAATATTAAGTGTTTTATTAACATCCACTTTTCGTTCAAGAAAACTGAACTTCTTCAGACAAACATCAAAAGGTAACAAATGTAAAAAAACTTGTTAAATACACAATTAACAACACATGGTATATTTGAATGGACCAACCAACTGGTTAAAACTCGTTGACATCAATGTGTGGGAAAAAGCTGATCTCAAAGCTTCTTAAAATGCTACTGCATACAAAAGTGCTACTGCATACAAAAGTCAGGTCTTTACAAATTGTGTTTTGAAATCAAACAACTGACCAAAATAAAATGAAAAGTTATCAATGAAAATGTGTCTAAACATAAAATGTTTAAAACCAAGAAAAACAAAACATAATAAATGGAACCAGTTTGGTGACAAAAAAAATAAGAAGTAAAACATGAAAAATAATAAGTCATAAAGGAAGAATAAAAATAAAAAATTATAAAATTACCTCTGCATGCTTCTGAGTTTCAAAATGCAAGCTAAACTAACTCTGTCGTTAAGACCTGGAGGTCTATATGAACAGAGTTTCAGCTGCCAAATCACTTCTAGGCGCTCTAATAATAGTTGAAAATGACCCCCCCCTGATGTCGAAGGGAACCTGTCCTAACACCCTAAAAGTAAAACTGTGCTGAGGATGGTCATTAACATGTTTCGCCAAAGCATTTTCACACTTGTTTTTCCTAATACAATATAAATATAGATTCTTTCGTTAAAATCTCTGTCAGTCTTGCCCACATAGAACGCTGGGCAAGACTGGCAGCAAGCTAAATAAACAACCGATCAAGATTTACAGTTGAATCTACCAACAGTGGAGAAAGAAGACCCAGCAATTTTGAATCTCGAACCAGTGGCAATGTGCCTGCACATGTTACAACTCTCACATTTGAAAGTGCCCTCTACTCTAACACGAGTGTCCTTTTTTGTTTCTAGTATCCATTTGAGGTTATCACCCCTCCTATATATAAAACTAGGCAAAGTACCAAACCTGGCTTGCAAGGCATCGTCACAACAGAAAATACTCCAGTTCTTGACAAACACCTCCTTGATTAAGTGAGTCTCAGCACTATAATTAGTGATAAAATAAATAGAAGTGTCTACTTTCTTGTTGTCTACAAAGACTTCAGGCATAACTGGAGGTGAATGTTCTAATGGACAACTTGTGAACAAACTGCTTTGTAAAATAGGTTTATAAACACCCCCATACCTTTCAGTCTGGACCTCAGTAACCAGGTCCTGAATAAACTTGTCTGGGTAACCTCTGTGTAGAAACAATCCCTTAATAAACTCACATTCTTCTAGAAAGGGTTCATCGTCAGTTACCATTCGAGCAGCGCGCACAAGTTGCCCCTTGACTACCCCTCTTTTTTGGTGCCCAGGGTGGGCACTAGTAAAGTGTAACATGGTGTTAGAATAGGAACTCTTACGATATATTTTGTCCTTAAAGCTACCAGCAGAAATGTCTTTGTATAAGTCTACATCCAGATAAGAAATTCTAGAATCAGACTCTACAAATGTAAAATTCAAAAAAGACGTGCTGGAATTGAGATGGTCCATGAAAGTCCCCACATCATTAATTGAACCTTCTGTCAATATAAAGATGTCGTCCAAAAATCTGGTGTAAAAATCGATTTTGAACTGACCGTTGCGATTACCAAACACATATCTGTGTTCCCATTCAGCCATTATGATGTTAGCAAAACTGGCCCCTACTGGTGAGCCCATGGCTACACCAGTCTTCTGTAAATATATCTCTCCCCCAAATGTTACAAAGTTGTACTTCAAGATGACGTCTAACATTTCCTGCACCAATCTGATTTCTACACTGCTAGCGTTATGATGCAGTAAACGGTCAGTGACCCAGTCAATCCCTGTAGCATGAGGGATAGACGTATAAAGGTCTTTTACGTCTATTGTCAAAAATCTATGACCTCACTTGAATTCTAAAGCACCCATGGCTTTTAAAAAAGCCCAAGAGTCTTTACAAATGTGTGTTTCCTTTTCAACGTATTTTTTCAATATATTATCCACGTATTTGGGTAAGTGATTGAACCCCTAGCATTAACCAATAGCCTCATGGGAGGGTTGTACACATCTTTATGGATCTTGGGTAATCCAAAAACTGTTGGAATCTTGGGAAACGAAACAGTCAAATATTTCAACACATCTTGTTCTATAACATTTTCTAAAAACAAATCATTCAAGAAAACATGGATACACCTATACGCTGCATTCAATTCATTAATGCTAGACAATGTATAAGCATCCTGCAATAACATCTGGGTAAGACAGTTTTCATAATGACAAGTGTCCATTAGTACTAAACCACCCCCCTTGTCAAGTTTAAGAATCCTGAGAGGTAAACTTTTTAGAGTGTCCTACAAGTCAACTTCGTCATCAGTCAAGTTTTTGTTCGGAAGTGTCCTACAACAGTTGACTAAGTTTCTAATTTCGGTTTCACACAAATGTTCAAATAAAAAAAGTAAGGGGTGAATAGGGGGGTTAAATGTACTTGGAACTCTCAAAGTTTTTTTGTCTAAAACAGTGTTACCAAAAATTAACAATAAATTCAACTTACGTATAAACAACTTTAAATCAAGCAATGTGTGTGCTAGATTAAAATGTATCCATGGAACAAAAGTGAAATCTTTTGAAAATAAATCAGACATCTCCACAGTGATTGTAAAACTCGAATAGTTGTAAACAAAAAAATCTCCAAAACTGTTACTAATGATGTCAGGTTTTATCCTTCTTATTACTTCTGAAAAGGTTTCTTGCTGTTGTTCCTGTAGTAGCTCCTCGTGTTGTAAAACCTCTGATGGTTCTGTCCCCGGTTCGAGGAAAAAGACAGTGTAGATCGAGAAACCTCCTCATCCCTGCCACCGTCAGTTACAAAGTTTTCTGTGGGAACAACATCCTCCACATCCTCTCCAGTGGCTGGCCTACTAGGTCTAGCTGTCTGCCTCATAACCCCATGAGTCAGGTTGACAGGAGCACCTAGACTGTTGCCAACACTCTGAGAATGGGGGGGAGGGGGGATATGCAGTTTGCTTGTTATATGCATCTATATCTCTTTTCAGTTTTTTTATTTTTATCTCCATATTACGAGATATCTGTTGGTCTATGGTCGAAAAAATGTGTTTATACTCATAATTATACCTGTTAAAGTCTACATGTGGCTTGATGCTAGTATCCAAAATTTCAATTTCAGCACTCAAATTGTCTATAAATTTCTGGTAAAATTTGTCCATTAAGTCCATTAACTCATGTCCATGTCTATCAAACAAACTAATCAGCTCACTATGGAACTCTGTACCAGCTATCAGTCCAGTGGGGTACTGCCAAGAGCGCAAGCCCTTTGGCACAACCCCCACTTTTTTACATTCATTAAAATAGGAAATCTCAAACTGAAGCTTCTTTAACTTTAAAGATTTGTGGTCTAAGGTCTTCAAAAAGTCCACTAAAGGAGCTTCTGATGTCCCTGTGTCAATAGACATGAACCCATTCCTGTTCTCAAAAACTGGGAGTTGCTCATTCAACCAAGATGTAACATTCAGTGAGTCTCCAGTTCGGCTCAGAGATGAAGAATGTTACATCTTGGTTGAATGAGCAACTCCCAGTTTTTGATTTTTTTTTTATTTTTATAGTGATTCCCAAATGCTGAAATGGTTTATTTCCCCAATCAAATTTGTCTATATATTTTTAAAAGTATTTATTTTTTTATTTTTCAGTAACGTTTTCATTTTATTTCGATTAAAGTTTAAACCAGAAATCTTTCAAAGTACTTTATTGATTCAAGAATATGATCTAATAAAGAATCAATGCTACCAATTGTTAATAAAATGTCATCTGCAAACAACTGAATTTTTGAGTTATAATTATCTTTTAAGGAAAAACCCTCTACCTTTGCATTATTTTTAATGAACATAGCAAAAGGCTCAATTAACAATGCAAACAGTAAAGGAAATAAAGGGTACCCTTGCTTTGTTCTCTTTAGTATTTTGAATGAACTAGATAGAAAAGAAGCAATTCTAACAAAAGATAACATATTATATAACTGCATTATTAATTCTATAAATTCTGAAGAAAAATTCTATTCCTTCAGTATCTTATATAAATACAATCAATTTATGGAATCAAGATCTTTATCTAAGTCTAAGCTTATGACTGAAAGTTTTTTTTTTAATTTTTAATGGCAAGACCTATTAATATCAATAGTCTGATTATGTTATACTCTACCGTCATATTTAAAATAAAAACACTTTGATCGTCTTCAACTAAGTTAAACATCACCTTATTTAGTCTTTTTGCCAATATGGGCAAAATTGTGTAATCAACTTTTAAAAGAGAAATAGGACAGTAAGATGAACACAACTTTGAATCTTTCCCTACTTTCAAAATGGGAGAATCAATGAGAATTTCCAGGAGGGAGGGACATTTAAGTGATTTTTAACTTTTTCAAGTGCATTTAATAGATGTTTTAAATATTATCTGAATATATTAATGCATTTAGATTTAAGTTGTTATAACAAAATGGAGATTTTATGTTTTGTTTATTGAGCGAGCTTTAAATGTATAGATTTTTTATCCACAAATTGATTTGTAAGAATTTTGTTAACAGCACTTAGAGCACATTCAGCAGATTGATTGTGTTCCCTTATAGTAGAGAGATCTAATACCGTGTTGGATTTTTATACTTTCATTCTTGTGAGCTCTTGATTTATGTCTTGCTTAGGAACTGATTCTTTTATAGTGTTTTTCCTAACAATGAGATGTTTTTTACATCCCTATGTAGTTGCTGCAGTGTTTTTGTTCATCTGCACTACAGTGGTGGTCTAATGAGATTGAGTCATGTGATCTCCTTGAGACAGCATCATAGGATGGAGTGTCTGTGTCACTTGTACTATCATAATAGCGAAAGGCTTTCATCTATCTGCTATGGAGGATGCATATTTATTGTAGTTGTGAGAACATCAATGCATTTTGATTCAAGTTGTAATACAAAATGGAAAATTTAAGTTTCATCTACTGAACGAGTTTTATATGCATAGATCATTTATCTATATATTGACTTAAAATAATTCAATTAACAATACAAACCATGAATTCAGTAGATAGCTCTTGTATTTTTTTATCTTATCTTTTGTTTAAAGTTCTTTGAAGTCATGATATATATATATATATATATATATATATATATATATATATATATATATTTATATATATATGGTTTACCTTTGTAAAACTGAATCACAGTGGTGCGAATGCTCATATGAGTGAATCATAACCATGAAACTCATAACAGCGATAAGTAAACATGTTTGAAAATCAGCAAATCAAAAAGCAGATTCGCTGATTTTCAAACATAAATATCGAAAAAAAATCTAATGAAGTGTAAAGCAGGGGGCAAGCCCCTCTGCACCCCCCACACCCCCTACTTTAATATTCTAACTCCGAGATCGCACTACAGTGGAGAAAGGGACCATTTTCCAATCCCCACTATAGTGCAATCTGCCCCAAAATGCTGAATGTGCAATGAGTGAATGTCACTGTGCAATTGTTCATTGCACATTCAAACCTTTTACCGTTCAGCATTTGCAAACTTTGCAAACTGCCTTTTGGACAATTACTGTTTGCCCTTGTGCAATACGCACACATGAAGGTAAACCTATACATATATATATATATATATATATATATATATATATATATATATATATATATATATTTATATATATATCTATATCTATATATATATATATATATATATATATATATATATCTTTGTTAAATGTATAGAAAGAGATGTTTTGCACTATTTAAACTGTGAACTTCAACATGCAGTGTGGTCATGTGATCATAGCAAAATGGATTTTATTTGATTTCAATATATATTGCCTTTATCACGCATTTCTATATGTTTCAGTCACCATGTGCTCATTGCACAGTTTTAGCTATGTTAATGTGGAGTTTTTAGCAAATATGTTAATATTTTTAACTGTTAATCAATATGATTTTAGCGGGGGATAATTGAAGTTGTTTTCAATCTTGCTGATTAATTAATTAGATAAAACATTTACTTTGACAAAACTTTAAGCAAGTCTTACCTATATACTGCAACTAAGCAAAAAACCTTATAAAGAAATATTGTATTATTTGTGTTGGTATAATAGTGGTAGGTCAGTATAGTAAATGCATGCCTGTCAGGTAATCAAATCCTTCCAAGTCTTCATTAAACGTGGGTCAATGAAAGCCTCACATGACTTTGCCTAACAAAGAAACAGAGTACTAGAAGTGAACAAAATACACACACACACAAACACACACACACACACACACACACACACACACACACACACACACACACACACACACACACACACACACACATACACACACCTTATGGTACTGGGAATGTACATGTATATGACATATATTTTATGTTAACCAAAGAAGTGCATAGGGAAACATACACATAGTTATTGTCAGTGTGATAGAGACTCTTGAACCAAAGGATACTGGAGTGTCACATATGCTTATAATGTGAATATAACTGTTGGATTACATTAGGGAGGAATAGATTTGTTATTTTATGTAACCAAGTATGTGGAACAGTTAATGAAATCAAAGGAGTACCGTGATGGAGGGGACCTATGGATTTATCTACTGCTAAGCAGCTAAAGAGATATATTGTTGACTGATCCCCAAACAATATCCCAAAAATCTTGATGGGAGCCTGGTACTCCAACATGCCCATCCTGTGTGAAGGAGAGAAAGAGGGAGAGCAAGAGAGAATATAAAATCCACAAATAGGACAGAGTGAATATAACATCCTCAGCCTCACAAATAACGCTTTCCCATATGCTCATGCAGAAAAACAATAAATCAAAGCTCATAAAATGAGATCTGCCCATATTCCTTGAGTGTATCACTAAATTGCAAATGATCAAAATAAATGACTATCTGATACATAATTTGAGAAGAAGTGACACCAAGTGCATAGAAGAGGTGATGGGAAACATGGACTATCCCAGGAAGCCCACTGCCACATGTTCAGAACAGAGATAGGATGAGGGGTGTTAGGCAATCATTTAGTCACCGCCAAGAAACAATATAACTTGCTCAAGACAGCTCACAACACATTAAAGGCTGGACATTTTAGGAACATCCATCCTACCTTGCAGCCAGATTGGAGCCCTTGTTACTTCAATGGACCATAAGAAACACTGCTGTAATAGGACAGATAACCGGCATGTCAAAATCTGTACCAATTACATCCACTACAACAAACACCCCCAATGCAGGACTATGTGTTAAGGAGCACCCAAAAGCCACCTATCATACAGCCAAGAAAATTATTTTGACAACAATGGCTATGCCACCAGACATCTAGAGATATCCTGCTCATCCCCTGTGTGTGTGTGTTCATGGTGATGATGATAATGTGCACCTAAGAATTTATTAATTTCTCTAAAGAGCAGTGAAACATTTGTGGAGAATTGTGTGAAGGTGCATAAACAGATCTGTCCATGCTATTATAAATTCAATAGGCCCTGTAAAGAGGCCCAGGGATACACCCATACAAAGTTCTCTAGGCATTTACAAATGAAAATAGTTTAGACTGGAAGAAAGCACCCGCCCATCTACAGTTTTCATTCCAAAAGGTATCCCAAGATTCAGCAAAGCTCTTTCACCTAGTACCCTCCTATATTCCAGTGTGGATTGCTCTTAAGCTTTAGTCAAAATCAGGAAAGGCTTAAGGTAATCATACAACTACTCTTTGAAAACAGACTATGCAATATAATTTCAGAGCCAGAGCTCCAGTTTGTTATATTAGTTAGGGACTATAATCCATATAAAAATGTATAAACTGCAGTCTGGATAAACTGTACTTATTATGGAACAAACTATATTACCTAATTATCTGACATGAAATACGTCAATTCACATTATTTCAGCGTGAAAAAAATCTTAAAGAGACATAGCAACTTAAAAAATCAATATATAACAATGCAGTGATAAAGAATGCATAATTGAGAGATGTTTTTGTACAATCATTACTCACAGTCCACTAACTTTAAATGTTTTAATACATCCAATGTCTCTTTGTTGTCACAACATTTCTCCCAGCATCTTCCTGAAAAATTCAAAGTTCAGGCAGGACTTCCTGTTTCTTCTGACATCAATGAAGTGATACTATGGAGCTCCTCATGATAAACTGCAGCTCACGATCCCTTAAAACAGACAAAGAAGTGAACATTCCATTCGAGCAAGAAACAGGATACATAACTGAGCCTTAAAATCAACAGAAAGCTTGCAACTACTTCAGACAAGTGGCTTTCGTTTATTTTTTTTAAAAATGGGGGAAAAAAAACATTGTTTCTGACAGTCATGTTACAGATTAACAAAATCCAATATTAAAAGTAGCCAGCACCTCTCCATCACACTCAACAGGCACATATATCTCTTTTAAATAAATAGCCAGACCATCACCTAAAACCCCACCAGAAAGACAGAAGATTAATATATGAAATAAAAAAAAAACAAAGTGAAGACCAAACAACCACTGCAGCAAAAAACCCATACATATATATATATATATATATATATATATATATATATATATATATATATATATATATATATATCCACATTTATACACTCATATTATGCATCACCTAGATATTTCACTTCAAACATACACAATATTTCAAATAGCTAGTTTAAAACCATAAGATGTTAGACTCTCCATGCAACCTTCAAACATAAGCCCAATTACTTAAATATAATAAATAAATGCATATTAAAACAGTAGAAGTATGAACTTTATCTTACCATTAAAGCTAAAAATGAGACAAAAGATAAATAGAAGAAATAAAAAGAGGAAGAAAGAAAACAAGAAAAAGAAAAAAATGGAATTACCTTATTTTATGTCACCCTTCTGAAGAAGTTGCAAGCATCATTTCAAATGAATGACACAACACATAAGCAGTATAGAAATCGAATAAAAAATAATTACTTTTCTTTAAACTTCTTACTATGCATTTCTTTAACAATCCAACCATTCTAAGTAGATTGTCTATTTAAAGTTTTGCAGACCAATCCATTTATTCTGTTTTGTCCAGTATTTTGTTTTTTTTTTGTACAAAGTCTAGAGCTTCATCAAGAGCAGTGAATACTATCTGTCCTTCAGGTAGAACATTTTTAATCTTAGCAGAAAATAAAATTTGAGCTTTGATGTTTAATTTCTTGAAGGACTTTATTAAAGGAATACAGACAAGGATTAATAAAGGTTACAACAAAGTGTAGACTACATGTTCACTTAGTGTAATCTTTCTGAGTGACTAAAAAGCACAAAAAATGTGATAAGAATTTTACTGAATACATAGTGTACACTTAGAGATCATCAAAGAAGTATATTCATTATCAAAATGAATGCTTTTCTCATTCATTTTTATTGGTGAGTTTGGCCAAGCTGTTTTTAAGGGTCTGTATTACTTCAGCGAAAACCCCTTTACGCAAACACGAATACATTGAACCGTATCACGCAAAGTACATAAACTTCAAACGTCCAAAACCACAAATTCCAAAATGTCGATTTGTTTTGGTTGGCCCATCTGTGGTATAGCTCCGTAAGGTAAGTGTGCGATAGATTGGACTTTAGGGTTAGGATTTGGGTTAAGGTAAGGGCATAGATAGGTAATGTATGTAAGAATTAGTGTAGTGTTAGATGTAGGTTTTTTTTTAAGTGTATGTATGTGTGTTATTTATTTTGTTTGGGTGTATGTCTGTAGGGGAAGTGTGTGGCAATTATGGACCTTAGGGTTAGGGAGGGGTTAAGGATAGTGCATAGATAGTTGTGTATGTGGGGTTTAGTGTAGTGTTGGAAATGGGGTTTTGTTAAATGTATGTATGTGGATTATTTCTTTTGTTTGGGTGCATGTTGTAGGGTTTGGTTAGTGTATGTATGTGGTTTATTTATTTTGTTTGGGTAGGTACTAAGTAGCGGGTGGTGGGGTTGGCCAACTATGGCAGTTCGATATTTTATTTTTTGTGGTTTAGTGCGTTCAGGAATTTTGCGGTTCGAGGTATGGGCGGGTCAATGTATGGGTGTTCAGGTAATGGGGTTTTCACTGAAGTGATATAGACCCATTTTTAATACTAAGTCTTTGTCCTGTGCAGAAAGAAATTTAACAATTATGGATCTTGGTGCAGAAGTGCTGTTTACTGTAAAACATTTGATAAAGATCTGTGAGCTGTCTGTATTCTGAATGAAAGAGACCCTGGCAAGTTTAAGGTTTTTGGTATCCAGTTGTCTAAAAATTGTATCATGTTGTTACCTTCCTCTTTCTCAGGCACTCCATAGATTCTGATATTATTTCTCCTGGACTGCTTTCTAAGTCATCAACTTTTTCCAGAAGTAGAGTATTTTGTTTCAAGAGAAATTCGGTTTGACTTTCAGACTCACTTAGCCTGTCATTTATGTAATTTACTGCCTACTCTCAAGCTCTTCCTCTCATTTTTACCACCTACAACTTCTGTTTGTGAAATTACAACCCAAAATAATCACCAAACATCCAAATGAGTTGCATTACTATTAATATCTGCTTGCCCACGTTTTCCAACTGTATCATACAGTTCATAAATTAGAGGGCAGTGTTTTAGGTCCAAGGATCATTGAGAAACATTAATTCACACAAATATGAATAATACACCAAGTTAGCAAACCACAAGTACAACTTAAGTTTCATTTTTTCGTATTGCTTGATTTCCTGACCCAAAGAGGAATATGATTCCATAGCTCAGTGTTATAAATAACTGCCTCATTCTAGGAATGAATGCTTTCATATGTAGCTTAAGTTCACTTTTGCTAAGTGAAGGTAAACCAGACTGCATTTCAATATTTAATATTGTTTGAAGTGTTGCTTTGGTGACTCTCTGTCCACTCCTGAAAGCCTTACTGCATTGGTCAAACACTATAATTTGTGTCACTCAGTGTAATTGGGTACCCTTTTAAGACTCTTAGAGTAGCTGGCGTTGGAGTGTCTGGTGGCAGTGGATCTACCTTATAGTCTGTGCAGAAGGGGGCATAGCTAATAAATCTGTGCCAGCCTTTCCCAGGTGTGTGTGTGTGTGTGTATGTGTGTGTGTGTGTGTGTGTGTGTGTGTGTGTGTGTGTGTGTGTGTGTGTGTGTGTGTGTGTGTGTGTGTGTGTGCGTGTGTGTGTGAAAATAAAATCTCCAAGAGTATGGGACAAGTTACCTAATATAACAGTAGTGCAATGTATAATAAGTTTAGTTGTTTACATTTTTCCATTTAACACAAATTTCTAGACAATAATATTTTCTCAGTAAATCTTCATTAATTCATTTTCAGAAATTTGTGTTGGCCCTTAGTGTAAACTCAGAAAGTGTTGTCATACTTTAGAATGTGGCTTATGATAGGATGTTTACAGTGCAGTCAAGCAATTGCTCTCCCTGATGTTAAGTATTTTTTTAATATAACACCTAATTGTTTCATATGTTAGCATCTTATGGCAACTAAATACTTTCCAAAGGAAAGTTACCTACATATTAAAGTTCCCAAATCCATTTCAGACATATAATTTTGTAAATATTTGGATATCTAAGTGTAAGTGTGCTGAAAAACATTATGCAACATTTATCTGTACTAAAGCTAAGGTCAATAGATTTTACCCAAGAAGATATTTATCTCATATAATTACTAATAATGCTCACATCTGATTCACTGGAAATTATAAACTGACTTTTCAGGTCATTTCCATATTTGCTGAGCCAGCACGATGTATTATAAGGTATTGTTGAAAAAACAATATTGAATAATAATGAACCAAATACTGAGGCATGTGGAGCATCAGCTCTGACTGCTAAGTAATTTGAGTGGACACCTTGAGCAGCACATGCTTGAGTTCTACTGGATATTCAGGACAAAACCCACTATTTGATATATGTATTAATGTTAGCAATACCCATAATGCTGTACACAGTCAAATAATATGTGGAATCAAATGCCTATGCCTTGTCTAAATAGAGGATGCCTGTCAACAGACCTTCATCAAAACCCAGGGAGACTAGATCATAAAATTCAATGAGATTAGTTAAAGTTGTCATCCCTTTAATAAAACCATGTTAACATATGTTTAGTAACCCCAATGTACTGTTAGAGATGATGATATACACAGTGCAATGCTCATGCCACTAATCTGAGACTCAAGTTGCTAGTTCTTTAACAACTGCTTTATTAACTTTCTAACATATTAGGGCTATGTGTGAAATTATCTAAGAGGAAAAGACCTATCCAGTATAAAGTAGATTGTTAAGAATAGGTTTAATAATAATAATAATAATAATAATATGATAGTTCCTTCAATACTCTATATTAAGATAGATGGAATAATATCTGGTTGCTTAGCTGTAGTCTTTTCAATTCATAGTACAGCCTTCTTTATAGCATTATTACTAATGTGAGGACATGGATTTTCCCCAAAAATATATAGCATAATGGCATTTTGTAGGTACTAGTAAAGGTATTACAACAAAAATAGATATCAGTAGTGCAACAGGTAGCACACTGATCTTTGGTGTAGATGGCTGTTGGTTCTATTCCCATACCAGACAGATTGACTACTGGCACTGCAATATAGTATAAAGGAGATGATACACTCTTGAGTATGTCATCCTTTGTATGAGATGTTAAACTGACATCCCAACTGCTTGAGCTGGTGGTAGCTCAAGTGAAAGTAAAAGATCCCCATAGCACCTAACAAAAAGAGAAGGGATTACATAACAGCTATGTTTGCATAAATAACTTATTTAGAGTATCTATATATTTGTCTGCAAATGTTTACAGAATTAAGTAATTATATACACATTCCTAATTGCACATAAAAATATTAATTCTTCATCATATTTATACATCATTATTTAAATCATACACCCACTCCTTTTTCTATAAGCAACATAATTTCATTCATTCTTTCATTCCATATTACACATATTACATAAAAATATATGTTCTTATTTTTAATTTGTTGCTTATATTCTTGTAATATCCATTTATATCACTATATTTATGTTATTTATGTGCTTGAAACACTCAAATAATTTTTCATCACATAATTTATCCCACAATTTATTCTCTCTGTTATATCCCAAGAAAATGTGTTCAGTGGTTTCTTTTTTACTACAGTGTAAACAAATTCTTTCATTTTTCTTTTTTTATGTAATACTACTTTTAAGTGGTAATTTTTTAAATCCTACTATCTATAAGAAGTCTTCACATTTCACTTTCTTACTACACCATTCATTTCTTTCTTTCATTGCTTTAATCTTTTTCTGTGGTGGATTTTCCCAATGATTAACACAATAATATTGTCTGATTATATTTTATAGCAGTATTTCAATTATCCTCTATTTCACCAATATTTATATTCCCTAATTTTATCTTTTGTTGATAATTATCTAATTCCCTTTAAAACCTTTTTATTATGTCATTATTTTTTTACTATTTTCCAATATGTTCATATTTAAATATAAACATTTTTGAAACTAACTGCTATACCACATCCAAAAAACCAGCGACACCTTTTCCAGATATTCTGTTTAATTCCACAGTGAATTAATTATAAAAAGCACAATGAAAAAACTTGTCAGTTGATTTCTCTTAGCACCTTGGCTGTATCAGCCTTTACAGAGTAACATTAACACCATTTTTTAAACTAATTTCTCATTTTTAACCAAAAAAAAAAAAAAAAAAAAAAATGACACCACAAGTTTGTGGCTTAAACCAGAACTTACTTTAATCCAAAATGATAAAGATTAAAATCAAATACATCAAAGACTAACCATGTTCACCCTTCTTTTCCAGGGCTTCATCACAGTAACTAATCCCAAAGCAAAAACCATTAAATAACTGATACAATCATCACATAATATATATGAGATATTTCATTTTTATAATTTATTCATTTCAATACTTTATACAAATTCAAAGACCCTGCATAAACCAGTGCATTTAACAGACCTAATCCTCCATTTCTATACATGTATAATGCTTCCCTTTTCACTGGATTCAATCTAGAACCCCAAATAAATAAATAAATCATCCATAACAAATGTTTCTCATGCTTTATTGGAATCATAAACACTCTTGATAGATAAGCAATTCTACCCATTAATATCAGCTTTATCAAATTCACTTTTTTCTTGTATACCAGTATATATGTTTTCCATAAGGAATTTATTTTAAGTTTTTTAACAATAGTTCCCATTGGGTGTTACATATACCTCTATCAAAATGTATACCCAGCACATTAATATATCTTGCTGTAAACTGAATATCTGCTATTATTTCTGTCTTTTCAATTCCTATGCTTTTGTCTTTTCTTAATTCAAACCTATTTCTTTCAATCAACTAAACAAACTATCCTTTCTCTCATCCTTAAACTATTTAGCTAGTATAATTATATCATATGTGTATGCTATTAGTGGTATTTCAATATTTTGTGCATAATAAAGTTCTCGTTATTAAATAAAGTATTACCTTCACTAACAACCCCATTTATAAATAAAGCAAATCAAATACTACTCATGGGGAATCCATCTCTTATCCCTTTACCTATTTATATTTCTATAGTTATCCATCCATTTACTAGAACCTTTATTTTATTAAAGCTATAAGCTGACATATAAGCATTACTGATTTTATCACTGCAATTATATCATTTCATTGTGTCCCATAAAATTTAATGTTCAGTTAAGTCACATGCTTTATTAACATCTCCTACTACAGTTTAACTCCCCCTTTTTTCTGTAATGGCATCTACCATTTCCCTTATTGCCATCAATAATTCTTGACATCCTTTTCCTTTTAGACCATATACAAAATCTTCCAAAATACATCCCTTCTTGTTTTCCAGTCTTCTTTGTATTATTTTCATAAATATCTTATAATCTGAATTACTCAACATTATTGGTCTCCAGTTTGTTATGTCCTGCCTTTTTCCTTTCTACCATATAAACTTTAATACCCCACTACTATTATGGTTAATACCATCATTTAACTAATCATTTAAAACTTGTAAAAAATATTTTTTTTGCCATGCGTATAGATCTTCTAAATTTCAAAACCAGTTCCATCAAGTCCTGCAGCAGGTCTATATTTAAGTGTTTAAACACCCTATCTAGCTCATCCAAAGTAATTTCTTTTTTAGTTTCCTTGTTCATTTGTTCTGAAATTTTTTAATCTCAAATTTTGTTATAATTTCTCCTTATTTTAAACATTTTTTCTACATGATTTCTTACAAGTTCCATAATTTGAAATTCACTTATTTTTGTTTCTCCCTGTTTATCCTTCATTTCTCTCATCACAATGCTCTTCTAATATTTTACTTAAATAGGCTGACATCTCTTCTTTTTAACATTGTTGTAAATACATATTTTCATGTAAGGACTATTTAATTTTCTTATAATTTATGTATATTGCTATAATTTATGTATCTTAGTACACTTTATTTTTTCTTTGTAAACTTTCAAATACATCTTCATATGTTTTGATATATCCTTGTTTTCCTTCATTTCTTGTCTCGTTTTGCCATTGTGAAAAACATCATCTGTATTTTCTTTTTAAAGTAATCCACCATTCTGCCTACTTATTATAGAAATCTCTAATATAATATGATCTCTCTGTAACTGTATTAACTCTTTTCCTTTTTCACTCCATAGTTTTTCATTTATTCTTTTTATATCCTTAGCTAGTTTAATTTAGTCTTTATTTTCATTTATTTCTATCCATATGACCAAATGAATTTGTAAATCCTCTTGCACCTGATTCACATTCCATTATACTTATGTTTTCTGACATTATGAAATAATCAATTTCAGATTTTAACATACCTCTTCTATATGTCCAATTTATCACACTTCATAACTTCTCTCATTTCGTATATCTTATTTATTCTTCTTTCTTCTCCCCTTAAATGACAATTAAAATTGGTTTACCTTTACATAACTGAATCACAGTGGTGCAATTGCTCATATGAGTGAATCATAACCACAAAACTCATAACAGCGACAAGTAAACATGTTGGAAAATCAGTAAATCAAAAAGCATATTTGCTGATTTTCGAACATAAATATCGGAAAAAAAATCTAATGAAGGCTGGGCCCCCCCACACCCCCCCCCCACTTTAATATTCTAACTCCAAGATTGCACTACAGTGGGAAAAGGGACAATTTTCGATCCCCACAATAGTGCAATCCACCCCAAAATGCAGAATGTGCAATGAAAAAACGTCAGTGTGCATTCGCTCATTGCACATTCAAACCTTTTTCTGTTCGGCATTTGCAAACTTTGCAAACTACCATTCTGACAATTGCTGTTCGCCCTTGTGCAATACACATACATGAAGGTAAACCTTAAAATTTCCTGATAGTATAATGTTCATGCTTACCACATAATTGAATAAATGAGTAAATAAAATTCCCATGTCTTTGCAATTTTTGTATTCCTAATCTCCATAAGAATTCTTGAGATTACACGTTTGTGCCACACCATTCATTTCTGTCTTTTAATTGATTTAATCTTTTCCTGTGGTAGATTTTCCCATTGAATAATACAATAATATTGCCTCATTATATTTTTATGCCAGTATTTATATTTGCTAATTTTATCTTTTGTTGATAATTATCTAATTCCCTTTAAAAAATATTTTATTATTTTATTAGTTTTTACTAATTTTCATTATTTTTCATACTAATATTTAAACACTTTTGAAACTAATTTTTCATTTTTACCATACAGCCATGCAATTTCAAAGGTGCTGCATCAACCATTGCATTTAACAGTCCTGATCCTCTATTATTTCTCTCCATGTTTCAATCTAGAACCCCAAGCAAATGCAAAAATCATGTCTAACAAATGTTTCATCTCCTTCATTGGAATCATAAACACACTTGATAGATAAGTAATTTTACCAACCAATACTAAGTTTATCAAATTCACTTTTTATTGTATACCACTCTATATGCGTTCCATAAGAAATTTATTTTAATTATTTTAATAATATTTCCTATTGGGTGTTACAATTATCTTTATCACAATGTATACCCAGCACATTAAGATCTTTTGTTGTAAATTGAATACCTGCAATTATTTCACTCTTTTCCATTCTATCACTTTTGTCTTTATTTAATTCAAACTCATTTCTTTCAATCAACTAAATAATTTATTGTTTTTATCATCCCTAAGCTATTTTAGCTATTACAATTTTATCATCTGCGTAACTTATTAATTCTAGCATTCTAACATCTTTGTGCATAATGTATTTCTCATTATTAAATATAGTTTATCATCATCAACAATCCTATTTGTAACTAAAGCAAATTAAATAATATTCATGGGGTATCCCTGCCTTATCCCTTTACCCATTTATCTTTTTATACTTAGCCATCCATTCACTAGAACCTTTATTTTATTAAATCTATAAGATGAAATACAAACGTACCTGATTTTATCACTGAAATTATATCATTTTATTATGTCCCATAAAATTTCATGTTCAATGAAGTCAAATGCTTTTTAACATCTTTTACCAAAAGTTTTAACTACCTCTTTCTTTCTAAAATTTCATCTAGCATTTTTCTTATTATCATCAATAATTCTTAACATCCATTTCCTCTTAGACCACATAAATTTTCATCCAAAATGTATTCCATCTTATATTCAAGTCTTCTTTGTATTATTTTCATAAATATTTTATAATCTGAATTATTAAACATTATTGGTCTCCAATTACTTATGTCCTCTTTTTCTCATTTCTTCCACATAAAGTTTAACACCCCAGTACTTACTTTCTTATGGTTAATACCATCACTAAGTAATCATTTAAAGACTTGTAAAAAATATGTTTTTGCCATGCCTCTAGATTTTCTAAATTTCAAACCCAATTCAATCAAGATCTGCACCAGAGTCTATATTTGTGTTTAAACATGCTATCTAGTTCATGCAAAGTAATTTATGTTTTACAAACTGTTGAAAGAAACCCCAAACTTGTTTTCTTTATACATATATTCTTTTACACACACACACACACACACACACACACACACACACACACACACACACATATATATATATATATATATTAGTTATGCACACACACACACACACACACACACACACACACACACATATATATATATATATATATATATATATATATATATATATATATATACTATAAAAGTGTTGATGGAGAAGTACAGAGAAGGTCAGAAGGAGTTGCATTGTATTTTTGCAGACTTAGAGAAAGCATATGACAGGGTGCCTAGAGAGGAGTTGTGGTATTGTATGAGGAAGTCGGGAGTGTCAGAGAAGTATGTAAGAATGGTACAGGATAGGTATGAGGGTAGTGTGACAGTGGTGAGGTCTGCAGTGGGAGTGATGGATGTGTTTAAGGTGGAGGTGGGATTACATCAAGGATCAGCTCTGAGCCCTTTCTTATTTGCAATGGTGATGGACAGGTTGACAGACGCGATCAGATAGGAGTCCCCGTGAACTATATTTGCAGATGACATTGTGATCTGTAGTGAGAGTAGGAAACAGGTAGACCCTGGAGAGATGGAGATATCCTCTAGAGAGAAGAGGAATGAAGGTCAGCAGGACTAAGGCAGAATATATGTGTGTGAATGAGATGGAGTATAGAGGAATGGTGAGGATGCAAGGAGAAGATATGGCAAAGGTGGATGAGTTTAAATACTTGGGATCAGTAGTTCAGAGTAATGGTGAGTCTGGAAGAGAGGTGAAGAAGAGAGTGCAGGTAGTATGGAGTTGGTGGGGAAGAGTGTCAGGAGTGATTTGTAACAGACTAGTACCAGTAAGAGTGAAAGGGAAGATTTACAAGTATTTAGTGAGACCAGCTATGTTATGTGGGTTGGAGATAGTGGCATTGACAAAAAGGCAGGAGTTAGGATGTGGCAGAGTTAAAGATGTTAAGATTTGCACTGGATGTGACGAGGGTGGACAGGATTAGAAAAGAGTATTAGAGGGTCATCCCAGGTTGGAAGGTTTGGAGACAAAGCCAGAGATGCAAGATTATGCTGGTTTGGACATGTGCTGAGGAGGGATGCTGAGTATATTGGGAAAAAGATGCTAAGGATGAAGCTACCAGGTAACAGGAAAAGAGGAAGGGCTAAGATAAGGTTTATGGATGTGGTGAGAGAGGACATGCAGGTGGTTGGTGTGACAGAGTAAGATGCAGAGGACAGGAAGAAATGGAAACAGATGATACGCTGTGGCGAACCCTAACGGGAACAGCCGAAAGATGATATATATATATATATATATATATATATATATATATATATATATATATATATTCTTTATACATACATACATCACCTATTTTTGTTTAAAATGTTTAGTGTTTGTTGCATTTTCATGTTTTAAACAGAAATAGGTGGGGGCTTTGCCCCCCACATCCCCCATACCCCCCTAACTATATATATCAACTCCAAGGTTGCACAACACTGGGGAGAGGGCAATTCCCCTGTTTTTGCCTTGAATACTGGTTGTCAACCAAATGAGCTGTCGACCAAATGAATGTCGATCAAAGCAGTGACAAGTGGAATACCACAGGGTTCCATCCTGGGACCTCTCTTGTTTGGTATCTACTTCTCTGAAGTACAGGCTAACACAGAAAGCCTCTGGCTAATGAAGTTCGCAGATGACTGCAAACTAGGTGCCATAGTCAAGTCCCCAAATGATGTGAACATCCTACAGAAGGGCCTCACTGAGACAGATGCCTGATGTCAGAGCCATGGCCTCAAGCGCAATGCCAAAAAGTGCAGTGTCATCCCCTTTGGTAAAAACTCTGTACCCATGAACTACCACATAGGCAGCAATCTACTTAACACGGAATGCATGATAAGAGACCTTGGGACCCAGGTGGACAGTAGTCTCGCCTTTGATAGTCACATCGCCACAGTAGTCAGGAAGTTCGTCTATGTGGCACACCTCATCATAAAAGGGTTCTCATCTAGGAAAAAAAGAGGTCATTGTTCCCCTCTACTCGACACTCATTTGACCTATTATAGAGTACAATGCCCCTTTTGGAATGTACCTCACAAGACATCTGCAGCAGCTGGAAAGCCCACAGACGTACCTCACAAAGAGGATTACTGGCCTCAAACAAATGCCCTACACTGACCGCCTCAAAAAACTCCAGCTTTACTCTGTAGCATATCGCATACTCCGAGGTGATCTCTGCCTAACATATAAAGCTATGTCAAACCCAGAGCTGTTGGACATGCTACACCTAAAGAAATCCCAATCCCTCTGAACTACATGCTCTAGGGACCTAAACCTTGTCACCACAATAAACAGGACACACTGGAGGGATATATTCCTGTCCCAGAGACTTCCTATACTCTGGAACAAGCTACCCATCTATGTCAGGCAAAGTTCTTCATTAGCACTCTTCAAGAAAAATCTTGATGAGTGGATGGGAAATAGGAAATACAACCCTGGGATCACATCTGTGTCTCTGCTCAGCAGTGACACAGGAAAATAACTTTCTTGGGTGGTGTAAGCCATGGAACCTTGCTGGCTAGGCTTATGTAGGCACTTGTGCCAATAGCTTAGTCCCTACCTATGAACCTATGAACCTATAAATGGTCTGTCGATCTTATGAATTAGACTCATATATATATATATATATATATATATATATATATATATATATATATATATATATAGAGGTGATGTATATTTTTATACCTAGAAAGTATTATAAAGTTTTATATATTTTTTGCTTTTAAATCTATGTAAATGTGACCTACAATTCTTGATTTACACATGTTGGACAATAAGTTTTTTTAGGGGGTGTGCTGCTTTAATTTTTTACTTCCTGTTGCTGCTTTGTATAAAAAGGAAGTTGTGCTGTGTGAGCTTATCTGATGGCGTTTTTTTCATAGTGAAGAGATGAAAGCTCTAATCTTTAGTGTTAATAAATTTATGGTTCTAGTTGGAATAATAATTTTACAGCTTGCACTGTTTCTGTTACATGTTTAATGCAATTTGGTGTTTTATTGAGGTATTTCCATGGTCTGGTGTTTGTTTCAACAGTTTGTTGTTGTTCCTGTGTCTTTTGGTGCTGTATCTTACTTGTTTAAATTTCTGATTTGTTTTTACTCTCCGTATTTTTATTATAATTTCTCCTTGTTATTTTAAACATTTCTTGTACATGACTTCATACAATTTCCTGAAATTCATTTATTTTTATCTTTGCTTATCCTTCATTTCTCTCATCACATTGCTCTTCTCGTCTACTATTTTAATTAAATAACCTGATACCCATTATTTTTTACATTGGTGTAAATACATATTTTAATGTAAGAATTCTTTAATTTTCTTATAATTCATTTATCTTACTACACTTACTTATTTCTTTCTAAACTTTCAAACACATCTTCATATGTTTTAATATATCCTTGTTTTCACTTATTTTTGTTTTATTGTGCCATTGTAAAAAACATTGTCTGTATTTTCTTTTAAAAGTAATCCACCATTCTGACTACTTATTATAGAAATCTCTCATACTAATATGATCTCTCCATGGTTGTGTTAACTCTTTTCCCTTTTCATTTCATATGTTTTCATTTATTTCTTTTATACCCTTAGCTAGTTTAATGTGTCCTTTATTTTTATTTATTTCTATCCATATAGCCAAATGATTTGAATCTGTTGCAGCTGATTCACCTTCCAGTATACTTATGCTTTCTGACTTTATGAAATGATCAGTTTCAGATTTTAGCATACCTCTTCTATATATCCATAGTTCTCTCTTCCATAACACTAATGTAACAGATTTCATAACTTCGATCAGTTTTGTATATCTTATTTATTCTTATTTCTTTTCTCCTTAAATTACAATTAAAATGTCCTGTTAGTATAATGCCCATGTTTACTACATAATCTAATAACTGATTAATTAAAATTTGCCTTTCTTTGCAATTTTTTATTCCTAATCTCCATAACAAGTCTTGAGATCCCATGTTCTTACTACAGCATTCCATTTATTCCTTTAATTGCTTTAATTTTTCATGTGGTAGATTTTCCCATTGAATAATACAATAATATTGCCTCATTATATTTTTATACCAGTATTTCAGTCATCTTCTATCTCATCAATCTTCATAATCGTTATTTTTATCTTTTTTGCTAATTATCTAATTCTCTTCAGAACCTTTTTATTCTTTTATTACTTTTTACTATTTTACAATATTCTTCATGCTAATATATAAACACTTTTGAAACCACTTTCTATTTTTTCTCATTTAATCAAAGAAATTCAAAGATCCTGCATAAACCACTGCATTTCACAGGTGTAATCCTCCATAATTTATATCCATGTTTCAATCTAGAACCCAAAGTAAATGGGAAAGTTACATCTAACATTTTTTCACCTTCTTCACTGGAACCATAAACACACTTGATAGACAAGCAATTTACCCACCATTATTAAGATTATCAAAAGCATTTTTTTCCTTGTATACCAGTCTATGTGTTTTCAATAATGATTTTCTTTTAATTCTTGTAATAATGTTTTCTATTGTGTCTTATATATATATCTTTATCAACATTTTTACCAAGCACATTAAGATATTTTGTTGTAAACTGAATACCTGCAATTATTTCAGTCTCTTCCATTCTTTTGCTTTAGTCTTTGTTTAATTCAATCTCATTTCTTTCAATCAACTAAACAAGATATTGCTTCTCTCATTTCTAAGCTATTTTTAGCTATTACAATTTTATCATCTGCATATCTTATTAATCCTGGCATTCTAACATCTTTGTGTATAATATATTTGCCATTATTAAATATAGTATTATCATCATCAACAACACCATTTGTAACTAAAGCAAATAAAATACTATTCATGGGGAAACCTTGTTGAATCCCTTTACCCATTTCTATTTCTCTGCTTATCCATCCATTTACTATAAACTTTATTTTATTAAGTCTATAAGCTGAAATAAAAACATTCCTGATTTTATTACTGAAATTTTGTCATCTCATTTTGTCCCATAAAATGTCATGTTCAATCAAGTCAAATGCTTTATTGATATCTTCTACCATAAGCTTAACTCCCCGTTTCTTTCTACAATATCATCTACAATTTCTCTTATCAATAATAATTGTTGACATTGTTTTACATTTATACTATATAAACTGTCTTCCATAATGTATTCCATCTTGTTTTCAAGTCTTCTTTTCATTATTCTCATAAAAATCTTATAATATATAATACTCAGCATTATTTGTCTCCAATAACTTGTCTTCTTTTTCTTCTTTTTTTCCATATAGACGTTATTTCCTCACAACATAATTTCTTATGGTTAATACCTTCATTTACTCAATCATTTAACACCTATAAACTATGTTTTTTTCCATGTCTCTAGATTTTTATACATTTCAAACCCATTACCATCAAGATCTGGAGCTGAGTCTATATTTAAGTATTTAAACACCCTACCAAATTCATCCAAAGTAATTTCTTTTTCAATTTCCTTGTGTATTTGCTCTAATTATTTTAATCTCCATATTTTATTTTAATTTCTGCTTGCTGTTTTAAACATGCATTCTGTGTGCTTTCTTACAATTTCCATAATTTGAAATTGGCTTATTTTGTTTTTTCTTGTTTTTCCTTCATTTCTCTCATCACACTGCTCTTCTCTTTTACTATTTCACTAAAATCACCTGACAGCTCTTTTTTACCTTGTTGGATATACATATGTTTATATAAGAAATCTTTATTTTTCTCATAATTTATTTATCTTAGTACACTTTCCTAATTCTTTCAAAAAATTAAAACACATCTTTGTATGTTTAGATGGGTTTACCTTACATCATTGAAATTCTACTTCATCAAGTTTTACAAACATGAGATGACTTTGCTGAAAACAGACTTTATCAAATGTTCACATCACAGAAGTTTTACTCTGGTAAAGGAGACACTTGTCCACCATGGCAAAACAAACACATTGAATCAAACACACACCACACCAACTAAATATACCAACTCCAAGATTGCACTATAGTGGGGAAAAGTGCAAATTTCTGCATAGTGGCCAAGTGTCTCCTTTTCTGGAGTAAATCTCCAGTGATGTGACCATTTGATAAAGTCCATTTTAAGCAAAGTCATCTTGTGTTTCTAATTTTTTTGAAGTGGAATTTCAATGATATTAGGTAGACCCATTTAGATATACGCTTTTTTCCCTTATTTCTTTTCTCATTTTACCATTGTAAAAAACAGCTTTTGTATTTTCTTTTAAATGTTATTCACCATTCAGACTAGTTATTATAGAAATCTCTAATACTAATATGATCTCTCCATAATTCTAATTTCTATTTTCATTCCATATTTTTTCATTCATCCCTTTTATACCTTTACTTGATCTAATATATTGTTGCACCTGATTCACCTTCTAATAAACTTATGCTTTCTGAAAATATAAAATAATCAGTTTCAGATGTTAATATACAGCGTTAATATGTGCATAGTTCTCTATTCCATAATACCAATTCTCTGCACTCTATAACATTTCTCATTTTTCTTATATTTTTTCATTCTTCTGTCTTTTTCCCATAAAATCACATGTAAATTTTCCTGTTAGTATAACATTCATGTTTACTATATAATCTAATAATTGATTAAATACATTTTCCATTTCTTTGTAAGCCTTTTTAGCTCTAATTTCCATAAGAAATCTTCAGATTCAGTGTTCTTGCTACACCATTCATTTATTTCTTTAATTGCTTTAATATTTTCCTGTGGTAGATTTTCCCATTGATTAATACAATAATATTGTTTCATTATATTTTTATAGCAGTATTTCTACTAGCCTCTATTTCATCAATCTTTATATTTCATAATTTTTCTTTTGTTGATGATTATCTAATTCCCTTTAAAAATTATTTTATTATTTTATTACTTTTTACTATTTTCTAATGTTCCAATGTTCTTCATAGTTATATTTAAACACTTTTGAAACTAATTTCTCATTTTAATCATTTAGTCATTTTGGTACTTTATACAAATTCAAAGGCACTGCATAAACCAGTGCATTTAACAGTCCTAATCCTCATTCATTTATATCCATGTTTCAGTCTAGAACCCCAACTAAAAGTGAAACTTATCTCTAGCAAATGTTTTTCATGCAACTTTGGAATTATAGACAAACCTGATAGATAAACAATTTTACCCAACAATACTAAAGTTATCAAATTCATTTTTTTCTTGTATACCAGTCTATATGTTTTCCATAATGAATTTCTTTTAATTCTTTTAATAATGTTTCCCATTGTGTGTTACATGTATCTTTATCCAAATGTATAGGTTCATAGGTAGGTACTAGGCTACCTGCCTGAAGGCATTTATAAGCCTAGCCAGAATGTGTTGGCTTCCGCTGCCCCCTTAGATTAGTTCCCTGTGCCTCTGTCCAGTAGAGCCACTGAAGTGATCCCCGAGGTAAACTTTCTGTTTCCCATCCACTTGTCAAGATTTCTTTTGAAGAGTGTTAGCGAGGAGCTCTGCCTGATGTAGATTGGGATCTTGTTACAAAGCATGGGAAGTCTCTGGGATAGGAATCTATCCCTCCAGCACGTCCTATTTATTGAAAACTGTAGAAAACCATGAACTAATGAAAAAATATATATCCAGCAGCACTAAGGCAATCAAATGGACAACCGACTTCACTATATGTACATCTTGTGAGTATATGTTTTCAAGAAGTCATTAGGCGCTTTTTTACATCCTAATTGATTAATCAATAATTAAGTATATTCTATATAAGACTGTAATAAAAGTTTGAATTTGTCTGATGAAGGCTGGAACTACGCAGCCAAAAGCACTTACAAAATAAATTCCTTCTTTTGCATTTATTATCGGTTGTCTGTTTGACGTCCTATTTATTGTTGTGGTGAGGTTTAGATCCCTAGAGCATGTGGCTCATGGGGATAAGGTTTTCTTTAGGTGGAGCATGTCCACCAATTCTGGGTTGGACATGGCCTTGTATGTCAGGCAGAGATCACCTCTGAGTAGGTGGTATGCAACCGAGTACAGCTGTAATTTCTTCAGTTGAGCTGCATAGGACATCTGTTTGAGGCCAGTGATCCTCTTGGTGAGGTACTTCTGTGATCTTTCCAGCTGTTGCAGGTGTCTTGTAAGGTACATCCCAAATGGGGCATTGTACTCTATGATGGGTCTGATGAGTGATGAGTAGAGGGGTACAATGACCTCTTTTGATCTGGATATGAACCCTTTTGTGATTTCTAACCACTTTGGCAAGGTGATTATCAAAGTTGAGATTGCTATCTACTTGGGTCCCCAGATCCCTTATTACATCTTCCATATTTAGGGGGCTACCACCTATGTGGTAGTTTGTGGGCACTTTGTTTTTTCCAAAGGGGATGACTACGCACTTTTTGGCATTCAGCTTGAGGCCATGATTTTGACACCAGGTATCCGTCTCAGTGAGACCCTTTTGGAGGATGTCTGTGTCAGCCATGTCCATCACATTAATTTTTTTTTTGTTGTAAAATTTAATTTCTGCTATTATTTCTGCCTTTCCTATTCCTTTGCTTTTGTCTTTGTTTAATTCAAACATTTTTCTTTCAATCAACTAAACAAATTATTGCTTCTCTTATCCCTAAACTGATTTTAGCTATTACAATTATATCATCTGTATGTTATTAATACTGGTATTCCAACATCTTTGTGCATAATGTATTTCTCATTATTAAATATAGTATTAACTTTACTAACAACCCTGTTGTAAGTAAAACAAAATAAGTACTACTTATGGGGAATCCATGTATTACCCATTTACACATTTCTATTTCTATACTTATCCATTCATTTACTAGAACTTTATTTTATTAAATCTATAAGCTGACACACAAACATTCCTGATTTTATCACTGAAATTATATAATTTCATTATGTCCCATAACATTTCATGCTCAGATAAGTCAAATGCTTTTTTAACATATCCTACCATAAGTTCACTCCTCCTTTCTTTCTATAATGTTATCTACCACTTCTCTTATTATCATCAATAAATCTTGACATCCTTTTTCTTTTAGACCATATTTTTTTCCAAGGTGTATTCCATCTTGTATTCAAGTCTTCTTTGTATGATTTTCATAAATATCTTAAAATCTGAATTATTCAACATTATCGGTTTCCAATTACTTATGTCCTCTTTTTCTCCTTTCTTCCATATCAGGTTTAATACCCTGCTACTTAATATCTTATGGTTAATCCCATCATTTAACTAATTATTTAAGACTTGTAAAAATATGTTTTTTGCCATGCCTCTTGATTTTCTAAATTTCAATCTGAATTCCATCAAGACCTGCAGCAAGTCTATGTTTAAGTGCTTAAACACCCTATTTAATTCATCCAAAGTAATTTCTTTTTCAGTTTCTTGTTCATATGTGTTGATTTTTTACTCTCCATATTTTTATTATAATTTCTCCTTCTTATTTTAGACATTTCTTCTACATGATTTTTTATAATTTCCATAATTTGAAATTCACTTATTTTGTTTCTCCTTGCTTATCCTTCATTTCTCTCATCACACTGCTCTTCTCTCCTACTGTTTTACTTAAATAGGCTGACACCTCTTCTTCTTTACATTGTTGTAAACACATATTTTCATGTAAGGATTCTTTAATTTTCTTATAATTAATTTATCTTAGTACACTTTCTTATTTCTTTCTAAACTTCCAATCACATCTTCATATGTTTAATATATCATTGTTTTCCCTTAGTTTTTGTCTCATTTTGCCATTGTAAAAAAAATCTTCTCTATTTTCTTTTAAAAGTAATCTACCATTATGACTACTTTTTTTAGAAATCTCTCATACTAATATGATCTCTCCATAATTGTGTTAACTCTTTTCCCTTTTCATTACATACTTTTCACTTATTACTTTTATACCCTTAGCTAGTTTAATGTATTCTTTATTTTCATTTATTTCTATCCATATGGACAAATGATTTAAAAATCATGATTCAACTGATTCACCTTCCATTATACTTATGCTTTCTGACATTATGAAATAATCAATTTCAGATTTTAGAGTACTATTTCTATATGTCCAAAGTTTTCTGTTCTACAACACTAATTTATCACATTGTATAACTTGTCTCATTTTTTTTCTTATATCTTTTTAATTCTTCTTTCTTTTTCCCCTTAAATCACAATTAAAATGTCATGTTAGTATAATGTTTATGTTTACTACAAAATCTAATAATTGATTAAATATTTTTTTTCCATTTCTTTGGAGGTGACATATGCATGTACGACTACAAGCCTATAAACTTTTTTTCTGCCACCCTAAATCCACATTAATGAGCGTCTCTGTTTTTGCTGGTGTTATGTCTAAAATGTTCACTACTTTTTTTTACAAAAAAATTCCTATTCCTGAACAGCGCTCTTTACCAAAATTCCATATTTCTTGTATCCGCTAAAACAATTATGTTTACATCACATTTTTACATCATTCTAGCAATATTATTCTTCCATATGTGTTTTATACTGTTAATATTAACTGAAAGAATTCTTAAATTATTGTTTTCCCTGTTTCTTAGTTGAACTGAAGCATTTTCCTTATACTGTTTCATCTATTTCCTTTCTTTTCTCCTTTGAATTTATTCTTTTTTTATTCATTTTTAACCCTTTTTACAAATATAATTCTTTTTAGCTTTTACTACTTTCCAACTTATGTCTTCCTCATCACTAACTTTGGAATCAATTTTAATTCCTTTTCTTCCTGTTTTTTTATTGTCATCTTTTCCTAAATTATTTTCCACTACTTATTTTATTTTTCTGCATTTTGTTCTTTATCCTGCATCTTATTTTCTCTGTTTATTACATTGTTTTGCTCTTTATGATCCATCCATATATGCCATACTTTTTAGATATATAACATCCAAGTTCACATTTCTTTCCATCCTCCTCAATTTTCCCACATAGGTAACATTAATTCTTATCACAATTATTTACCAAGTGTCCTTGTTTACCAAAAAAAAATGTTCATGGTTGTCCCCAATGTTTTACCTCGCCGTTGTTTCATTCTGCCTTTATATGACTTGGAATATGTATTTTTTCATTCTCCATTTTCAAAACAATATTACAATTCCATCCCCTAGTCCACAACTCCCTGTTATCAAAAACTTTAGAAATATCCATCATTTCTTTATAAATACTTTATAATTTTTTTTAAAGTCTCTCTTTCAATTTCTGTCTGAAATTGTATGTGTATTGTCTTTTTTGTATCTCAGAAAACTGCATTAACTACATATTAATTGCAAGAATTATCATTCTTTTCTAAAATTCACATAGAAATTTTTTGCATACTTTGTGCATCTCAAAAATAATGTGTCAAAACAGCTCTTTATTTATTAAAATTCTTCTCTTTTTGCTCTCCACTCCGAATAGCCTTTCTCTCTGTAAATGATTTTCTTATAGGCGACCCTTTGTTTAAGATAGTGTCTGCTTCTTCTCCCTGGACCCTCTCTATTATGCCCCCCATGAGACCACATTCTTTGTTTCACTCTGTATAATTATTTCATTTAATAAACTATCCTACAACTCTTCCGAGGAGGGTTGTAACAATATATTCTTCTTAGTCGATCATCTCAGTTGACTCAAATAACTCCTTCTGAAATAAGGTTTCTTAGTCCTCCATAAAATTATTTAATTCATTTTGAGAGCTGGCTTTCACCTCTGCTCTAACAGGTAATGCCTCCATCTCATGCACCATCCTCCCAGCTGCCACTGCAAAAGGAATGGGACATTTGCATGTACTCATACAGCCAGTTGCAAGTTCAGCCCAATGAGTAGGAAAGGTTTTCCAATGCATTAGCCAAATTTCCCCTAGTAATATAAATACCACCTCAAGTCTCCCATGAAAAGTGACCACTAGCCTAGTGGCACTAACCTGGTTAATAATAAAATAAAATAATGATTCAATTCATTAGCAATTAATTTTGGATAATGAATAATTAAGTTATTAACCATCAAAGAATAGATCATGTGCAGTTATTTAGTATTCCCATTAATTTATTTATATAAGGTTTTCTTATATGATTTGTCACTGTCTAGCTTTTTTCATTAAATGTATGTGCTCTCTATAATTTTAAGTTCCAACATTTTTCAAAAATTTTTTTTTTTTGGTTTGGACCTAGATGGACATTTTGTGTAAGTGTTAAATGGTGTTTCTTCTATACAGTCTTTGCTCATTGTTATATTCCAGTAATGGGGTAGTCTAGATAAAGGTTATTTTGTTTTAGTGGAAGCAGTATCATCAATGCTTTCTGTGAGGATATTTTTCAGAGTAGAGTAACCCAAATATCTGCCCTTTTGTACATTTCAACTGATCATTGTATAATAGAAGACAATCAGTCATACTGAGAATGGATTTTTGATTATACATGAGGGGATGTGCTCGTACATTGCTTCAGTGTAGGATTCGGCAGTCGAACTTTCAGTTCTCATCATTGGCAAACAAATGATGGTCAAAAATCCCTTCCTCACAATAAATTATCAGCTTGATATTATAAACCAGACATACTTGGCTTAACCATGTGCTATAATTATGAGCTTTTGTATACATGTATTCACCTAATTTAGAAGATGGGTTGACTTCACACAGTGTTAATCTATTGATGCATGTTCTGTTATTTGTGTTATTTATAAAATTTTATTCTTCATCTAGTTTAAAGGACTGTAGTATAAGTTGTTGGCACCAGAGTTGCTAAATATTTTATTATCCAGGTTTCATATTTAGTAACTTAGTGAGGATTCAATGATAACTGCCATCTGTCAACCGATATTCATTGATAACTACCAATTTTAAGTCTATAGGGAACTAACAGTTATTGTATTATTGTCTAACCTGCCCAGCTGGTTTATAGTTGGTCAGTAAATAGAATCCCCCTAAATTAGCACATTATGTTCTCTTATTTGCACTTTTTCCATAGACCTTATATTATTTGAATAGCCTCACAGCTGGCTAATGGAATAGGATCTGAGTAATTTGTATTCTGATTATTGTTTATTCCTTTCTTCATTTTAGTTTGTCCCTTCTTATAAAGTTAATAACCTCAAGGTATAATATATGCAGATTATAAGAGACATAGTCAAGGTCAGATGCATTTAGTTCATGTTGCGTGTCAATAATTTGGCCTTAGTGTCATTCTCTGTAAGATATGAAATCCATTAATTAAAATAAGGAGACTCTTACCACAGGTACCTTCTTCTCTGAATTTCCTTTTTCATTTCTTTATTCTTATGCTTAAAATGTTAGTATCCATGCAGTTAATACTACTATAATTTCTTGTTCATCTTATTATCTGTGTCCTCAGAACTGATGTCTGGGTATAAGGTATGAGAAATATGAGCTGCACATTTAAGTTTAGATATTAGAAAATGATAAGTAATAGAGGATTACAGAAAAAAACACTGTAGAAGGCTGAAAACACCAAACGGTTCTTTTATTACATCCACAGAATTTGCACAGTACAGCTGATTGAGCGCTTTCATCCCCTGAAGGGATTTCATCAGAATCTGTCTCTACTACTATTATCCCCCTTAAATAGTCCAGTTAATCAAATTAATTGAATAATTACCCTATTTAATTATTATCAATTTTAAAAAGCTTTGACAACCAATGATGTTGTTAAAAACAGAACAATATATATTAAAACTACACATTTCTAAATCTATTGTAATTTACACTTTACAAAATTAAAATTCCCCTATAAAAATTATGTATTGAACACTTTATAAACACGACAATTAATACTTTAATGCTTTAAATCAACAACTGACTTCATAAAAAATTATGTCACTTAGAGTATTCTGATTTTTTATACAATAGAGGTTTGATAGAAATAATTTCATTCAGTCCAGGTGGTATACAGGCCTGCAATTTAATCTGCCACCTGGTTTCTCTTTCTTCAATGAAATTCCTGTAATTTCCACCTCTAGGATCTTTCCGTACTTTTTCCAAAATGCAGAATTTAAATTCTTTACAAGACTGTGATACACTAATATGTTTAAATAATGCATTATTTATATTTAGGCATTTAATATCATAGCCATGTTCATAAACCCTGTCCCTCAGCCTTCTCTCTGTTTTTCCCACATAAAAGCTGGGACAGGATTTACACAGTGCCAAATAAATAATGCCCGTAGTTTGGCAATTGCCCTTTTCTGGTCTCACTACTGTCTTTAAACTATTATTCAAAACCACCTTCTTATCCTGACAAATAAATTTACATTGAGAGCAGGTCCCACATCTTCCAGTACTACCACCTACAGTGTTCACATTCCCCATTTCAAAGTTCTTTTTCAAGTTTAACCCTAACTTATAAACAAAATTTGGTCTGTACCCCCCAATTTTACACAACTTTGGGTTATTCTTAAGGACTGACCAATTTTTTGTCATAATTTTCTTCACCTCATTCACCTGTTTACCGAATGGTAAAACCATAGCTCTTTCATAATTTTTATTATTATTATTGTTATTCTGGTTAACTTGGCTCCCAATGTCAATACTCTTTTCTTTTATACCTCCCTTATTACCCAACAGTGGTACATACTTCTTTCCCCATTCTTCTTTAACATATTCCACATAGTCCATAACCAATTTCTTTGGGTAACCTCTCTCAAAAAACATATCTGCCACCACTTTTAATTCATGCTCTACATCTTCATTTTTTTAGGTCATTCTTGCTACTCTTATAAGCTGACCCTTAACTATACTGTTTTTTTGCTTCACTGGGTGGTTGCTATTATATTGAAGATATGAATTACTAAAGGAAGACTTCTGGTAAATTTTAGATTTCAGTTCCATAGTCTCTACTTCTAAAGTTATGTCTAAATAATTAATTTTCTTAGTATTATATACATGTGTAAATCTTAGAAAGCTAGTGCTCTCATTCAAATATTGCACAAAATCTCCTATTTTTTCCTTTGAACCTTCCCACAAAATAAAAATATCATTCAAACATCTCATATACTGTCTTATAAATCCAGAAAAATTACTATTTAATACCATCTTTTGTTCCCAATTAAGCAGGACCAAGTTGGCGAATATTGGTGCACAAGATGCTCCCATCGCTACAAGTAATAGAGGATATTTGAATGTTGAGATCCTTGATCTCACTGACTTTCTTTACTCGTAATGTCTTAGTTGTTTATACTTCTGGATTAAAAGGGATATATTCAGGTTTCGATTGCAGATCTTGCATTTTTAACATGCTCCCTGCTTACAAGATCATTTTTCATTTTTTCTCTGTTTGTAAACTCCAATGCTCAGGCATTCTGTTCTAACTGAAACTTCAGCATCAGTAATTCCTTTATCAAAAATTTCAAAACCTTGGTCTAAGTTGCAACTAATACTCAGCCAAAAGTCGTGTTCTATCCTCATAACAGAATCAGACTTATTAGCTTTAGTGCTGACTCTAGCTTTTTACTGATATAGTTATTATGTTCCATTTGCTTCAGTTTGACTGTATTTCGAGCACTTCTGGACATTTTATTAATTTTGTGGTAGTAGGTATAAAGGATTTTCAGTTAATTCCATCACTGCGGGTTGTATATTTATTACCAAATGTTAGAGCTGAAGTATTTAGTTGCACTACATTTTATTTATTATCAACAATCTGACTATCTTTCCAGTTAGGTAAAGGTTCAAACACAGTTAGACAACTCTCCACTGTGCAAGTACAATTAAACAGATACTTTTTTTTAATATATTAATAATACCAAGAAACTCTTAAAGCTTTTTACAGTTAAGGAATGACTTGTCTACAAGCAACTGAGAGTTCTTCATAAATAATTGACAGAATTTGAATTCCACTAAATAATTATTTTTAACAGATAGTCTAGAACATATACATTTAATAAGTCTGTAATTTATTATTTTTGACCTAAATTCCTGTACTTTTTACGAGTGAGCAAAACTAATTAAACTAAGGATATAACTAATTCATTTCACTTCTGCTTCAAAAGAAAATGATAACAATAAATACTCTTTGACAGGAAATAGTACACACACAGATTAAATGAATGTCTAAGGGTGGTATTCATACTCCTGGGCTGTACAATTATGTAATGAGCATTTGTGGACAGCAGCACTACACGGATATGTAAACAAGGTCAGCCTAACATAGTTGTGTTGACTATGGAAAAGTGAAGCAAATTCTATAGTTATGCCCACTTTTCATAAAAGCGTAGGTTGTACAAAGTTCATCTTTTCATACCTGTAAAGTATTTCACAGAATCGTAAATGGTCTGTGCCTGGCATATTGTGGGCAAGCGTGACAGAGCAAAGTCATGCTCAAAGCTTTATAGCAAAGCTGCAGTCTGGCCAGCAGTTAAAAATTCTTTTTTTTTTTTTTTTTTTTGCTAATGTAAAGCAGTACAACTTTTTTATATATGGGTATACTTTTGTGGATACCCTGATGGTTTCATTAAAGAAAAGAAAGGAGGTGATAGAACAGATTGAAAAAAGGGAGAGAAGATAGACAGGTGAACACATTAGAGAGACGTCAAGAGGGTTTAAGCTGGAGATAGCAGAGGATGGGCACTATGTTTTGGTTGAGGGATAGATTGCACCCCCCCCCCCCATTTTCAAAAGTGTTTTTTTTTTTTTTTGTAAGAGGTTAGTGTGGGTGGGAAATATGAAAGAAGGGCTGAGAAAATCCCAACTATATACCCAATCCACAGAGCCTCAAACACCTCCACAGCCAGATGGTGTTGCAGTAGAAGACCCCAGAGTTGAGGAGGTAGGGGTGTGTGTTGGCTCACTGGTCAGCACCAACTGGGTGAGCATGTCTTTCACACACTGAAGCGAGTCTTTGACTGGTTTAATTCTCCTGTCAACTACCTGTACCAGTATGTCCTCAACCAAGGCTGCCACATGCCAGAGTGCCTGCAGAACCGATACCTTCACTCTGACCCTGCAATGACATCTCCGGACAGGCAGAGGGTAATCTTTCCCTAGCCTGTGAGTTACATGCATGTCTACTTGTGTATGGGAAGTGATTATGCACACAGACATGGGTAGTGATTGGGAAAGTGCTTGTGTAACTGGGAGCAATGTGTAAAAGTAATGCTTATGTTTACTGGTCGTGAATTGAAATGGCAATGGATTTTTTTTCTTTCTGAAGGATTTTGTCTTTCAGTTCTATACCCAGACATCAAACATAAAGAAACAATAACTATTGCAGTTAGCCATGCCTAAAAATGACAGTTTTCTTGACCTGTTCCTGTCTTCATTTGCATTTCTTTCAGCTGGAAAGGTACAACAACAGCTGTTTCACAGGAGTACTACTGCAATCAGTTTTAAAAGCATTGCTGTATTATTGTTTATGTGACCCTGAATTATGTATAACAATTTGTACTATGTATAGTTAAGTAATAAATACCTTTTGGATAGCTATTATACTTACTAGAAGATTCCAACAACCACTGTGTTAGTCTCTCCTGTTGTTGGGACTTATATTGGATCTGTTCCTGAACTATAAGTAAAAGAGAGAATGATAATCTTGTTTATCTGTGTTTTAATCTATTGCACATATACATGTCTTATATTCTTTGTAAGCATTTTTTATTTGTCTTTTCTGTCTGATTTTAACAATTGACTCATACATGCATGCATTATTTCAATAAAATAGTTACATATTCTATTGAATTGTATAGGCTAGTAAAGAAATATGACATTAGTCCTGTTTTTGTTTTAGAAAATGTATGCAACATTCTGTGCAATATCTGAACAGCAAAGGTTGAAATGTAACAGTTCATGGAAGTGTGAATTTCTTTATATGCAGAACTTTGTCTAATTTGTAGGAAGTAACATGAAGTAAAACAACTTGTTCTCTGAAAACTTATGTGCTGCTCATTATTTCAGCAAAGTAACCCCCACTCCCCTCCCCCAGCAGACAGTCTAACTAGGGTGTGGTGAGTGTCATTTCAGCCATGTTCTATTTGCAGCTATACATATATAAGTTAAGCAACTGTTTTCACTTATATTTTACTATTTTTATTTAGTTATCTCTCACAAAAACTGTCTTCCTGTAATATTTATAAAAAAGTCTTGCAACTTTTTCAGTGCAATGCTACTCACTTCTTTACATCTGTAATTGCAACTTCTATTTCATATCTGTAACATATGCAGTCAGCATTACTGATAAACATTACTAATACATTTTCAGAGTTACCTATACATATTGCTATTTTCATACTCTTTACTGACATTTTCATTTGTTACTGTAACCTGTTAACACATGATACTTTTTTTCTCTCTTTCTGGAAAAGATGGATGTCTTATTACATAAATGCTAGTCCTTTTTTATGCATTTCAGAATGTCAACTCAAGTACATATTTGAAGGTAAAGTTATCTGACTGCTGAAGTACATGTACTTGTGCAATTATTTTAAATCCCTTTTGCATTTTCTTCAAATATCACAACTACAAATTGCACACAGCATCCTGAATAGCCCCAACTCCTGCCCTACCCTTACATCCATAATTACACCCTATACACGCAATCATGATCTCAGAAGCACACAACAAAACCTTATGCAGGTGACCAAGACAAACAAAAATATTGGAAAAATATTTTACAGTCATTCAATTACATACTCATGGAACAAACTTCCATTGTCCCTTCACTCCACTACCAAAAGTGACAAATTCAAAAAAGCAACTAAAAATTCATTTCTAGCATGCATGGATCTGCAGTTGTCAGGAAATCACCTAATGAATTTTTCTACCTAAACTGGTAGAATATCTTTGGGGCTACAAGCAACTATTTGATATTAGGTACAAAAACAATATTTATCTTCCCAGGATATAAAAATAAGCTACATAAAAAGGAATCTATCTTAATTTTGAAGTTTAACACTCTTTTCCCCACAGGTCTTAATAGAGAGTGCAATTGGAAATATTTCCTTTAATGTGAGATTTTTATTAATGAGTTTATTGTTTGATTATTTTAGTGTTTTATTGCTAAGATCTGTATATAAGAAGTGTGCAGTCTACTGTTTTATTGTTTTGTAATAAAATTAGTAATTTTTGTCCCTGGCCTTCTTATTCTTGGTGGTTCTTTAGTTTCTGTCATAAGGTTTGAAAGGTCAATTGCATTGCATTTTGAACTGTAGTGTGCATTTAATGATACCATTGCATGACTGGTAATTATGGTGAAGTGCTTGCATTTGTTTGACATGTGGTGCTGTTCACTGAAATTGTAATAAGTTAACAATACATCATTACAGATGTTTTAGATTGTCCATACATCCAAAAACTGGTTATTGTACTTGACAATCCCTTGGTATCAGTAAACTTACATGTAGGAATAGCTTATTCGTGCATGGAAGGGACCATTCCCATGCATCACGGCAGTGCGTCATGCATATTCATGAAGGCATGCTGCTGCGCTGCAAAACGGATACGGTTCTGTGTATGAGTGCAGGGGCTGTGTCTGAGAGCAGTGATCTCACAATACATATGCCCCCTGCACACCAGAATTGCCGTTCGGCAATTTAAAACAAGCGAGAATGCTTGTAGCAGCCCCTACCCATCAGGGTAAGAAATCTGGTCAAAGCCATAAGGGATAATTTTCCCTACCAAGGCAAAAGTTGATAGAATAACAGATTTAGCATAAGCACATAGCGCACACCTCCCAACCTGTCAGAGTAAGAAATGTGGACAAAGCCATAAGGGACAATCATCTCACAAAGCAGAAAGTTGATAGAATAACAGGTTCAGCATTAGCATGGATATTCTGATGGTTACAAATAAAAAAAACACAAATACATATGTTTTATACATGCAATAAAGTTTAAGCGTAGCTGCGTCCGTTGCTTAGCTATGCTTAGTCCAGTTTACACAGCACAAGAAGTTAAATAGCAAGAGACATCCAACATAAGCAGTACTGAAACAGTGTAGTAGTTAGAGTGTACACTTTGCAAGCAGCTATTCCCAGTTCAATCCCCACTGTAACAAATTTGCATTTTACATGTGAAAGCAGTACATAAACATTTTTTTATAATTAGCTACTAAATAACATATATTTGTTAACCAGAGTACTGTAGTAGGTCCAGAATTGAGGTGTCAGTTTAATAAAGTTGTGAAACCCCCATATAAATACAAGTGCCCCATGCAGAATAGTCACACATGAATAAATGTAATGAAAGCACATTGGGGGATGTCAGGGACAGTAAACAACTTTATAATATGTAATGAATTATGAATCAATCCCATACAGCAGATAGTTTATAAAATAAAAAATAAGCAATGCTAAGCATTGCACAGCTCTGCTTACCAGGTGAAAGCATTGTGTAAAAATGACTGCTAAGCAATGAGTAGCCCAGCTAAGTGGATTTGCCCACTGGCAAGCAGTACTGAACTTGCCCCTTTAAGCACTGCCAACATTAGCTAAGCAGGTTTGCCCGTAGCTTAGCTTAGTTCAGTGTATTCAAAACCATTCAATTACTGCAAACAATGGGAAATTGGCCGTATTTAAACCCCACAGGCAGGAATACAGCTCATAACTGGTTGCAACTTCCCACTGTAAGTAGTATGGCAGGTGTTGGAGAGGGCATGCTCTTCTGGGCGCAGTGCTGGGGCATACAGGAATCCAAGGTCAAGGTAGGACTCCTTGTAAATAACCATGATGAGAAACTGCTGCAGGGCCAGTACCAGGGCTCCCAATATAAAGTGGAAGCCTAGGACTGTCTCGCCCATGATCTCACCAGTGCCAATGGTATCCCTTGGACTGGTGAGCAGGTCTGGCACCACTATGTTGACTTGAAGCAGAGGAAGAGGGAGCACTTGGATGAGTGGGTCCAAGAAGCAAGGCAGAGGGGTGATGTCCCAGCAGTGTTTAAGTATTCATATCAATAACTGTTTAGCAAAGTCCAGCCTGTGTATGTGATGGATAGGTATGCCTAAATATTTCTCTATTCCCTTTACAGCTGTAGCTGAGTGGGCTGTGAATCAGGAAGCCCATGCCAGTAGTTTGCAAAGGCTGCATCGCGAGGCTGGTGAGTAACAATCCTGCTTGTAGTAGTCATACCAAATAAATATAAAGTAGTAGAAAGTCACCTAACAGTACAAAAACTGTGTATGGGTTGTACTGAATAAACCAGACAATATGACATTAATAGATACATATAGGTGATATTTAAATAAAGCCGTAACTGCCTGGCAATAAAGTTCTAAATCCTGGACTGGTTGTTTACTCTGGTATTGTATGGCATGTAGTGTTGCATTCCCTGAATAGTAATGTGTTAACCACTGTTACCCACACTGTGCTACATAAAAAATATGTCTAGGAATGTCTGTATAAGACTGCTCTAAGTACAAGGTCAGACTGTACAACCAAGAGAGACTTAAACAGAAAACACTGAAGGAACAGGCAGCAGTTTCTAAATAGCTTACTCTGATGACACACAAATTGTTGTATTTTTAGCACACACAGCCGTGGTTCGAATCCTGGAAGTGGTAGTAAGCTGTATGCATAATCATAATAATAAAATACCACCAAGACTACCGATCCAAGAAGTAAGCAAATTTAATGAAACACTTAGCTCCTCGGCTTACACAGCCTTCCAAGAGTAAAAACACTGCAAAATACTGTTTGCTTATAGTTTCATAGTTTCATAGTTTCATAGTATAGTACTAGGCTATCTGCCCTGGGGCATTTGTAAGCCTAGCCATAGTGATGTGGCTTTTGCCACCCCATGAAATGGTACAAAAATGTACAGAATAAATCTAGAATACTGTGCCTCTGTCTAGTAGTGACACAGTGAAGGTCCCCTTATTTAATAGAATTAGTTTACTGTGCCCCTGTCTAGCAGTGACACAGATGTGACCCCTGGGGTAAACTTACGATCTCCCATCCACTCATCAAGATTTCTCTTGAAGAGAGTCAGTGAGGGGCTCTGCCTAATACGAACTGGGATCCTGTTCCAAAGCATGGGAAGCCTCTGGGTTATGAATCTATCCCTCCAGCATGTCCTATTCATACTTGTGCCGAGGTTTAAGTCTTTAGCTCTTGTGGAGCTGATGGATTTGGATTTTTTGAGGTGGAGCATGTCCATCAGATCCTGATTGGACATGGCCTTGTACATCAGGCAGAGATCACCTCTGAGCAGTTGGTATGCTACTGAATAGAGCTGAAGTTTCTTTAGTCTGGCAGAATAAGACATATGTTGGAGACCCTTGATCCTTTTGGTGAGGTACTTTTGTGGTCTCTCCAGCTGTTGCAAGTCCCGGGTGAGGTACATACCAAATGGAGCATTGTACTCAATCATGGGTCTGATGAGGGAGGAATATAGGGGTACAATGACATCCTTGGATCTGGATGTGAAACCCTTCATGATGAGGTGTGCAAGGTAGAATGTTTTTCTAACCACTTTGGCAACATGGGTGTCAAATGAGAGGTCACTGTCTACTTGGGTCCCTAGGTCTCTGATTACTTTTTCCGTACTCAGTGGGTTGCTGTCTATGTGATAATTTGTGGGTACTTTGTTTTTTCCAAAAGGGATGACTATACATTTTTTGGCATTTAGTTTAAGGCCGTGACTACGGCACCAGTTGTCCATTTCAGTGAGGCCTTTTTGTAGGATGTGTGTATCTGCTGGTGTATTGACTATGGCACCTAGTTTGCAGTCATCTGCGAACTTTGTCAGTCACAGCCCTCCCATGTCTGCTTTAACATCTGAGAAATAAATGCCGAACAAGAGGGGTCCCAGGACAGATCCCTGTGGGACACCACTTGTGACTGGCTTTGAGTCTGACATTGCTCCAGCGATTTTAACTTTATGGGTTCTGTCCTTTAGCCAGTTTGCAACCCATCTAGTGACATAGGTTCATAGGTTCATAGGTTCATACTAGGCTATCTGCCCGAGGGCATTTACAAGCCTAGCCCATCGTTTTGTGGCTTAGGCCACCCCTTTAGTATGGGGAACTATACCCATTATTTTTCTGTGCCTCTGTCGAGCAGTGACACTGAGGTAATCCCTGGGGTATATCTGCGATCTCCCATCCATTGGTCAAGATTTCTCTTGAACAAGGCCAGCGAGGTGCTCTGCCTCACATGTACCGGGATTTTGTTCCACAGCATAGGGAGTCTTTGGGTGATGAATCTATCCCTCCAGCACGTCCTATTAATAGCCGTGTCAAGGTTTAAGTCTCCCGCCCTTGTGGCTCTGATGGATCTAGATTTTTGAGGTGAAGCATATTCATCAAATCTGGGTTTGACATGGCCTTGTATGTTAGGCAAAGGTCACCTCTGAGCAGCGGTAGCGACTGAATAGAGCTGGAGTTCTTTCAGTGGGGCAGCATAGGACAGATTTTGAGACCCTTTATCCTTTTGGTGAGGAACTTTTGTGGCCTCTCCAGCTGCTGCAAGTGTCGGGTCAGATACATTCCGAATGGGGCATTGTACTCAATCATTGGTCTGATGAGTGATGAGTAAAGGGAGACTATGACCTCCCTTGATCTAGATGAGAATCCCTTCATGATAAGGTGGGCAATGTAGAAGGTCTTCCTAACTACTTTAGCTACATGGGTGTCGAATGACAGACTACTATCAACCTGGGTCCCCAGGTCCCTGATAACTTCTTCTGTGCTCAGTGGATTGCCACCTATTTGGTAGCTAGGGGTAACTTTGTTTTTCCCGAAGGGTATGACTATGCATTTTGGCATTTAACTTTAGGCCGTGGCTCTGGCACCAGTTATCCGTTTCTGTGAGACCCTTCTGAAGGATATCTGTGTCAGATGTGTTTTCTACTATGGCCCAGTTTGCAGTCATCTGCAAACTTTGTCAGCCATAACCCTCCTGTGTTTGCTTGTACTTCGGAAAAGTAGATGCCAAACAAGAGTGGGCCCAGGACTGAGCCCTGTGGGACACCACTTGTGACAGGCTTTGAGTCTGACATGGCGCCAGCAGCTCTGACCCTGTGGGTTCTGTCACTCAGCCAGTTTGCAACCCATCTTGTGATGTATGGGTTGACATTTAAGCTGATGAGTTTTTCAATGATACCCGAATGGGGTATTGTATCGAAGGCCTTAGCCAGATCGAGGTAGGCTGTATGGACTGCCTTCCCTCATCAATGGCTTTGGTGACTGTTTCAAAAAGTCAACCAAGTTTAAAAGGCATGATCTGCCTTTGACAAAGCCAAACTGGGTTGGATCCAAAGTCTGCAAATTCCCTATGTCTTTATTTATGAGGTCCATTATGATCCTCTCCATGGCTTTGCAGATAAGGCTTGTCAAGCTAATGGGCGGTAATTTCCAGGGTCGGTGGAGGCACCGCCTTTGTGAAGTGGTACCACAGTTGCAGTGCGCCACTCCTGGGTGCGTATCCAGAGGTAAGACTTTGATTAAACAGCTGTCCTAGCTGTGGGTTTAATTCCTCATTGAGTTCATGGAGCACACAGCCGGGGACACCATCAGGTCCCATGGATGCTGTGTTTTTGCTTTGGAGAGAGCAGTTCTCACTTGGGCGCTGGAGATGTTTGGGGGCTGCAATCGTTTGGTATAGATATCTCTCCTTTGGGGAGGGGAGAAGTTTGCACTGAACCTGTCAGCCAGTATGTTGGCAATGTCTGTAGGATCAGTAATCTTCACATCATTTTGAACTAGCTCTGAGCATATCTGGGAGTTTCCTCCCAGGTTTCTAACATAGCTAAAGAAGGCCTTATGATTGTCTTTTGAGTCTTTAGCTATTTTTCTCTCGAAATTTGCTTTGGATGATTTTATGAGAGCTCTTAGTTTTTACTTATAGTGATCAAGGGTGTCTTACCTTTTAAGGATTTTGCTCTATCTTGTAGTAGCTTCCTCCTTTTGTTGTAGAGTTTGTTTATGGCTGGGGTCCACCAGACTGGATGCTTGCCTTTGGTACAAAGAGTCTTTGTTTTGCTTGGGATTGCCTTATCCATGCAGTCCTGCAGGTGCTGGTAGAAGGCATTTGTAAGTGATTCAGCGGCTTGAGTACTGTTTTCCGCCCATTTCGGGGCCTTAAAGGAGACCACACTAGTCTTTAGAAGTGTGAAGTCGGCTTTTGAGAAGTTCTTTACTGTGGTCTTTTTTATTTCAGGTGGGGGTGGGATGAGGACCTCCAGCGAGATTAGTTTGTGGTCTGATCTCACCAGTGAGGGGTACCCCTCCGGTGTTGAACATTGTGCTCCCATGTTCGTGATGATGAGATCAAGTATGTTATCTCCTCTTGTGGGGATGGTGACTAGTTGTTCCATGGCATTTGAGTTTATGAATTCCAGGAACTTTTGGGCTAGGGTGTTTGGGCTTGAGTAGTGTTCCCAGTCTATATTAGGGTAATTGAAGTCACCTAGTATGATGGTGTTTGGTGATACATTTATCCCTCTAGTGTTTTCAGGAAGGCCATGTGAGGTTCCTGAGTTTGTGAGGGTGGCCTGTAACATGCTACAATTTGCAGAGCAGTCTTGCCTATGGTTAATTGCACCTGGATGGTCTCCGATGCATCGTGCGTTGCCACCAGTCTTGAGGTGTGGGTGTCCTTGATGAATATGGATACCCTCCTTTCTTGGTATTGTCCAGATTTTGGGGCCGGAACGCATGATATGAGGTAAAACCTGATAGCGGGGTGCTCTCAGGAGCCTTGAACCAGGTTTCTGTCACAGCACAGACATCGATGTTCTCCATACTGAGAAGGGCCTCGAGTGCGTGCATTTTGAGATTTAGACTTCTGGCATTGAGCAGCATTACCCTTAGTTTTTTCCTTTTTGTGTTCTAGGGTGGTAGGTTTAGAATTTGAGCCTTGCCTAAAAAGGCACTATGGGGTGGCAAGAGCCTTTGCCAATATCCGGAATCCCAGGGTGACAGGTGCAAGCCGTCCCTTGGCAGCGTGGCTTGTCCAGCATGTCATCCCAGGCAGACAGACACTGGATCCCCTTTGAATGACACCAGTGTTTAAGCCAATTGTTAAAGCTGATCATCTTATCTCTGTATTGTGGCATCATTCTTGGTGAAGGTAGGATACTGCTCAAGGTCAGGGTCATACCTGTCTGGGCTACATAATCAGAGAGCTCCTCAATGTCTCTTTTCATGTAGTCCAAGGAGGTCTCAGGTCGTTTACACCAGCGTGGACAATGACTGAATCATATTTGTACCTGCTGTTGAGAGACCTGAGTGCTTGCGTTATGTGGCGGATTCTAGCGCCCGACAGGCAGCTTACTGTGACCTTCTCCTTACTCAGTCTGGTGAGCGGGACGTCAGTGTGTCTGACTATGGAGTCACCAATGACTAGTGTGTCTGGCATTGTGTTTGGCCTTAAGGGCTGTGACTGTTTGACACTCTGACTGTGAGGTCTATGTGTTGCAGGTGTTGTGTTCTGAGGTGGTGGTTGTTTGGGTGTCTGCTTTGGTGGCCTCTGCTGTTTTGGTAGATTTTTGATCAGAGCCTCCGAGTATGTCTTTGTGTGTTTATGTGTATGATTTGAGGTTGTAATGGTAATATGTGAGACTGGGTCTATAGTGTGTGTGGTAACCTTCTCCTCCTGACTGGTCTTGCCAGTCCTATGTTGAGAGAGCTCAGCCTCCAGTTTGGCCGTGTAGTTGCATCTCTCGCATGTATTTGTGTTTTGTGGGAGGAGGAGAGGGTTGTCTGTGTACATGAGGCAATTGTAACATTGCCTCAATATTCCCAGGTTCACCAGCTGAGCAGGAGAGGACACTAGCAACTGATCCCTCGACATGCTAGAAGGAATAGACAAAAAACTTTAAAAAGATTCCGGGGACGTGGGTGACCGAGAAATGGGGGTTGCCTTTTGGGGTACTATCTATGACAAGAGTGCCGTATCAAGGTAATAAGTACTGTAGGAGCAAGTGCTACGTTTAACAGATAGAGAATAGTCTACTTGGAGTCAAGTAGAGATGATCTTTTAATTATAGGATACGCTGATTAGATCAGTAGTATAGTTCGAGGAAGGTAGTTTTAAGGGAAAATTTGAAGAGTGGACTTTAGGTAGCCGAATAGTTTAAACCTGCTTAACCGGCGCTGCCCTAGTGTGCAACAGTAGCAACTCAGCTAAAATCGGGGCTAAATCGGGCTAAATCGGCTTAAAGCGGCTTTATAGCAGGGGCTGGATAAGACAGGAAATGACCCAAATTGGCCAACAAACCACAAGTCACTGCCCTAAACCACTCCTCCGAGGACAAATGAAGGAGTTATGGAAATGACCCCTAGTGGCCAATAAAACTACAGTTTCAAGTCAGTAACCACCTCTCCGGGGCAGGGAAGCTGCTCAATGTTAGTCACTCCCACTGATAAACACAGAGACCCTCCTTCAGCCCAAGCAAAATGGCCTCACAGAAACTTTCAAACAGTTCAGGAACAGCAAGCCTGTAACTGAACTTTTTAACTCTCAGAAAAGTGGGAAAAAGCAAGATTTTTTTTTGTTTTGTTTTTACAGAGATAGCAGAGGTTCACAAGTAATATCAAGTTATAACAGTGCAGTAAATGACCCCACACAAGAGTGCTAGGTCAAGGACAGAAAATATGCAAGTTTTAAGAAAAACGATTTAAAATTAAGTGCAAACAGGAAATTCAGCAAACAGCTTTTGGTTGTGCTCTAAATACAGCTACTAATACAGAAATCAAGTTTAACAAGCCAGAAAATGCTCAAGCTAGGCAGCTATGCAGAAAAACTTAGCAAATAAACAGAGAAAAATACTTAAAATCTCAAAAGTGGCTCCCTTCTTCTCTCAGCGTTTTCTCTTCCTCTTGGAGGTGCTTCACCAACAGCCAACAAGCCTGAAAAGACGCTCAACCACGAGGCAAAACTAGGGTTTTAAGAGAGGAAGATGAAGGAGTTATGGAAATGACCCCTAGGGGCCAAAAACCTAGTACAGTTTCAAGTCAGTAACCACCTCTCCGGGGGCAGGGAAGCTGCTCAATGTTAGTCACTCCCACTGATAAACACAGAGACCCTCCTTCAGCCCAAGCAAAAATGGCCTCACAGAAACTTTCAAACAGTTCAGGAACAGCAAGCCTGTAACTGAACTTTTTTAACTCTCAGAAAAGTGGGAAAAAAGCAAGATTTTTTTTTTTTGTTTTTGTTTTTACAGAGATAGCAGAGGTTCACAAGTAATATCAAGTTATAACAGTGCAGTAAATGACCCCACACAAGAGTGCTAGGTCAAGGACAGAAAATATGCAAGTTTTAAGAAAAACGATTTAAAATTAAGTGCAAACAGGAAATTCAGCAAACAGCTTTTGGTTGTGCTCTAAATACAGCTACTAATACAGAAATCAAGTTTAACAAGCCAGAAAATGCTCAAGCTAGGCAGCTATGCAGAAAAACTTAGCAAATAAACAGAGAAAAAATACTTAAAATCTCAAAAGTGGCTCCCTTCTTCTCTCAGCGTTTTCCTCTTGGAGGGTGCTTCACCAACAGCCAACAAGCCTGAAAAGACGCTCAAACCACGAGGCAACTAGGTTTTAAGAGAGGAAGATGAAGGAGTTATGGAAATGACCCCTAGTGGCCAATAAAACTACAGTTTCAAGTCAGTAACCACCTCTCGACAGCGCAGGGAAGCTGCTCAATGTTAGTCACTCCCACTGATAAACACAGAGACCCTCCTTCAGCCCAAGCAAAAATGGCCTCACAGAAACTTTCAAACAGTTCAGGAACAGCAAGCCTGTAACTGAACTTTTTAACTCTCAGAAAAGTGGGAAAAAGCAAGATTTTTTTTTGTTTTTGTTTTTTACAGAGATAGCAGAGGTTCACAAGTAATATCAAGTTATAACAGTGCAGTAAATGACCCCACACAGAGTGCTAGGTCAAGGACAGAAAATATGCAAGTTTTAAGAAAAAAACGATTTAAAATTAAGTGCAAACAGGAAATTCAGCAAACAGCTTTTGGTTGTGCTCTAAATACAGCTACTAATACAGAAATCAAGTTTAACAAGCCAGAAAATGCTCAAGCTAGGCAGCTATGCAGAAAAACTTAGCAAATAAACAGAAAAAATACTTAAAATCTCAAAAGTGGCTCCTTTCTTCTCTCAGCTTTTCCTCTTGGGGTGCTTCACCAACAGCCAACCTCAAACCACTGCAACTAGGAGGAAGATGAAGGAGTTATGGAAATGACCCCTAGTGGCCAGGGTTTACTTTTAAGCTGTTTAGCTTATCTATGATGCCTGACTGGGGTATTGTGTCGAAGGCCTTAGCCAAGTCCAGGTATGCTGTATGGACTGCTTTGCCCTCATCAATGGCTCTAGTGACTGTTTTAAAAAAGTCAACCAGGTTTAAAAGGCAGGATCTGCCCTTTACACAGCCGAACTGGGTGAGGTCAAGCGTCTGTAGGTCACCTATGTATCCGTTTATGAGTTCCATAATGATTCTTTCCATAGCTTTGCAGACCAGGCTAGTCAAGCTTATGGGGCGGTAGTTTCCAGGGTCTGTAGAGGCACCCCCCTTGTGGAGTGGGACCACTGTTGCTGTACGCCAGTGTTCAGGTACATATCCCGAAGTAAGGCTAAGGTTAAATAGCATTTTTATGTGTGGGTTTAGCTCCTCTTGGAGTTCACGTAATACGCACCCCGGGATACCGTCAGGTCCCATTGATGCTGTGTTTTTTGCTTTGTTTAGGGCGGTTCTCACTTGGACATCTGAGATGAGAGGGAGATTACATTCAGCTGGGATAAGTATTTCTTCTTTTGGGGGTGAAGGAGGAGAGAAATTTGCACTGAACCTGTCAGCCAGAATGTTAGCAATATCTGTGGGTTCAGTGTATTTTTTGTTGTTGTGAACCAACTCTGAGCATATCTGAGGGTTTCCGCCCAGGTTTCTAACATAGCTGAAGAAGGCTTTGCGGTTATCTTTAGTGTTCTTAGCGATTTTTCTCTCAAAGTTTGCCTTGGATGTTTTTATGAGAGAACGTAGTTTTCTGCTAATGTTGATCAGAGATGTCTTCCCTTCATGGGATTTCGCTCTGACGTGCATTAGCTTCCTTCTTTTGTTATACAATTTGTTTATGGCTGAGGTCCACCAGACAGGACGCTTACATTTGGTGGAGAGGGACTTGGATTTGTTTGGGATTGCATAATCCATACATTCTTGGAGATGTCCATAGAAAGCATTTGTGAAGGATTCGGCATTGTGGGATGTGGTATCCACTGGCACAGTGGGCTTAAAGGATACCATCTCAGTCTTAAGAAGAGTGAAGTCTGCTTTTGAGAAGTTTTTCACTGTGGTCTTTTGTGCTGGGGGTGGAGGTGGGATATGTATATCCAGGGTGATTAGTTTGTGGTCAGATCTCACTAGTGAGGGGTATACTTCGGTGTGGAGCATTTTGTCCCCATGTTTGTGATGATCAGGTCTAGTATATTATCTCCCCTAGTGGGAGAGGTGACTAGTTGTTCCAGTGCATTTGAATTTATGAATTCCAGGAACCTTTGGGCTAGGGTATTAGGGCTAGAATAATGTACCCAATCTATGTTTGGGTAGTTGAAGTCTCCCAGTATGATGGTATTTTGTGATACATTCATATCCTCCAATGTTTTCAGGAAGGCTGAGTGGGGTTCTTGAGATTGGGAGGGTGGTCTGTAACATGCTACCAGTTGTATAGCACTTTTGCCTATGGTTATTTGCACCTGTATGGTCTCTGATGCTTCATGTGTTGCTACTAACCTGGAGGTGTAGGTGTCCTTTATGAATATGGACACTCCCCCTCCCTTTGTGGTTTGGCCCGGGTTTTGGGGCCGAAAAGCATGAAACGAGGTATAGCCTGGTAGCACTGGGGTGCTCTCAGGAGCCTTGAACCAGGTTTCAGTTACTGGACAGACGTCAATGTTCTCCATGCTGAGGAGTGCATCAAGTGCCTGCATCTTGAGATTTAGACTTCTGGCGTTGAGCATCATTACCCTTAGTTTTTTTCCATTTTTGTTTTCTAAGGAGGTGGGTTTGTCTTTTGAGCCTTGCCTAAAAAAGGCACTATGGGGGTGGCAAGAGCCTTAGCCAATATCCAGAAGCCCAGTGGTGACAGGTGTAAGCCATCCCTTGCTAAGCAGCGTGGCTTGTCCAACATATCATCCCAGGCAGACAGACATTGGATCCCCTTAGAATGACACCAGTACTTGAGCCAATTGTTAAAGCTGATCATCTTGTCTTTGTATTGTGGTATCATTCTTGGTGAGGGCAAGATGCTGCTCAGGGTCAAGGTCATACCAGCCTGGGCTACATAATCGGAGAGCTCCTCTATGTCTCTTTTCATGTAGTCCAGGGAGGTACGTCTCAGGTCATTCACACCAGCATGGACAATGACGGAGTCATATTTGTACTTCAAAAAATACAGCATATTGCACAGAACAATTAATCAATTAAGCATTCAATTCAAATCTAAGAAAACAAACTCTTAAAAAAAGAAACCCTACTGATTTTAAAGTATGGTACTTTGGAGTCTCAGGGACTCAACAAAAAATGTAATTAGAGGTATGTGATTTGAATTGTATGCTTAATTGATTAATTGCTTTGTGCAATATGCTGTATATAAGCAAATAGTGTTTTGTAGTGTTATTACTCTTGGAAGGCTGTGCAAGCTGAGGGGATAAGTGTTTCATT
>NC_056734.1:325682966-325725466 GCF_019279795.1 Protopterus annectens | reverse complement strand
AAAAGGAGTGAAGCTCATTGGAGCAGAGTGTGATGTGTCAGCTTACATTTACATAATAGTGAAAGAGGTGTGTCAACAGGTAGGCCAGGTAAAGTCAAGAAATTGAAGGTGTATGCCGTAGATAACACCAAAGTTTCTTGCTGAGCGTGCACGTGTGCACACCAGTAAACCCGAGTAAGACAGTGTGCGTGCGTGTAAGCGTGTGTGCGTGCGTGTAGGCTTGAGTAAGCATATGTAAGGCTGTGTAAACAGTTTTAAGTGCGTTTGTGCCGGTGTGCGTGCATTTTAACAAGAATAAGCAGGTTTTAGTCCATGTCGCATGTGCGCGCACATGTTAGCTGTTGTGCACATGTTTGCACTTGTGTGCGTGGCACTCCCCCCCCCCAAGGAAACAGAAAGGAAAAAGGAAGCACACCAAATAGTGGAAGTTACCAGGGAGTACTAGCAGAACTAGCAAGTGAAAACAATCAGAATCAGGCAATTACCCAGGCAGAACGCTAGCCCAGCCCAGCCCAGCACTTAAAGCTCTGCAAACAACAGTCCATTATGTTTCTCTCAAGAGACACTGCAACACTGCAGTAAGCTAATAGAAGTGAAAACTGAAAAAGCTTCACTGAGACAAAAAATGTTAGGGGCTTCCATTGCTGTTATAAGGCGACATATGCAACATGCTGAGGGTGGTGATAATGCAAATGCTGCTGGACAACCCACAGTGAGGAGATGGAGAAGACTGTACAGGCCCAGGGTTACCTACCAGGGGCTACATGAGCTGGAGATAGTGGAGCGCTATAGAGTGGACAGAGACCTCTTGCAGCAAATTGTTGAGCTGTGCAGGCCACGCCTCACACACAGAACCAACAGAGGGGAACCCATCCCAGTGGAAACTAAGGTATGTGTCAGCCTAAGAATATTAGCAACAGGTACCTTCCAGAGACCAACTGGTGATATGATGGGGATATCACAGGCATCAGCATCCAAGGTACTGCACCAGTTCCTGGATGCCATGTCAGCACATGTCGGTGATCATGTATATTTACCCAATTCCCGTGAGGTATTGGCTAGCAATATGCGTCTCTTCTAGCAAATAGTGGAATACCCTGAGGTAGTGGGTGCAAAAGACTGCACGCACATATGCATCAAAGCACCAGCCGGTGAGCAGGGTAGGGTCTACTTCAACCGCAAGGGTTTCCCCTCCATCAAATGCCAGGTCGTGTGTGATGCCCAGGGCATAATACTGAATGTGTGTGCTGGCTGCCCTGGAAGCTACCATGATTCCCATATCTGGCATCTGACGCAGCTGTACCAGACATTTGCCAGTGGGGACATCCCACATGGTCATCTAGTGGGGGATGCTGGCTATGCACTGGAGCCATGGCTGATGACACCCATCAGAAATGCACACACACCCCTGAACAGGAACGCCATAATGAGGCACACGCACAAACACGAAATGTAATCAAGTGTGTGCTTGGGCTGCTCAAGTCATGGTTCCGGTGCCTGGACACATCTGGTGGAGCCTTGCAGTACTCACCAACTACATGTACCCAAATTGTCATGGTAATTGCTATGCTACATAATATGATCCTGCAAAAACAGCTGCAGCAGGACCAGCATAAGCCTGGGCCAAACTGCCCCCCACCATTGCCAAGGCCATCACAGGCAGAGCGTTACTCAGAGGAGGAACAACCTGAGCCTGCCCCAGTAGGCAGAAGGAGGCGTGCCCAGTATGCTTTGGCCTTGGCAAAGAGGCAACGCATAGCACATACACTGGCTCAGTAGGAACTCTGGAAATGATACCTCTCTCTGACCCGCACATATAGTAAAAGGGATGCCTATGTTGACACTACCTGCTTTCAAATATGTATAGGGAGTGTAGTATGTGCATCCGACATAGGCAGCCCTGCATCAACACCTGAGGCATGATTGCCATGTGTTAAGCAATATAAAGCAGTGCTAAACAGCATTCACCATCATGAAGTATATGTAAACAAAATCGCACACACCAACTACTACTACAAATGTGGTCAATGTAGAGTTATAATGGCCAATGTCCAGCAATGATGGTTAATATTGAGCAATGTTGGACAAGCTGGGTCTAGGTACCGCGTAGCTGAACAAAAGTCAACATGCTCATATTTGCTCTACTGGCCCCTAAGCAGTCTGGTCTGCTCAGTATGAAAATATAAGCAGCGATGGGCCTCAAACCCAGGATACTGTGAATTATAGTCATAGTACTGAACCACTAAACTATAACAGTATTGCAGTGGTTAGCCTGTATGAAGAAATGTCGATAAGTCTATGCAAAGTATTTCATGGAAACTCTGCAGGCACAGCATAATCCCTGTCGAGTTATGACACCAAGGTGAGTCCTGCAGTAAGAATAGAACCTGACTTTCAACACACACAGTACAACTGTTAAAATTGGACATGTAGACATACATCAACAAATGTAGTAGACCTCAGACAGCAACGTACTGAAAGGTCACACTGGGCATGCTCACACACTTGAATACATGAGACAAATGTCAGGCAACAGAACACTGACAGTCTGAACTGGGCATGCTCACACACTTAGACCATGTTGGAGTACAGCACTGGGCCACACATAGCAGGCAGTTGCATGTATTAACCCAGGAACCTCTCAATACCCAGCAATCTGCCCTGTGCACAGACTGATATGAGAACAGACACGTATATAATATACTGGAACCCTGCCATAAGCAAATATGTTCTGCAGATACCTAAGTGGTTCATAGAAAGTGTGAAAGCAAAGATGATAAAAACCTGCAAACAGTATCAGCAATAAACATTGTGCATCATGAAAATTATCATAGGTTCAGAGGTTGATACTAGGCTATCTGCCCTAGGGCATGTACAAGCATAGCCAGAGTGTGTTTGGCTTCTGCAACCTAGTCAAATCAGAACACTGTGCCTCTGAATAGTAGGTCACACAAAATAGCCCATTCATGTTGAGTGTATTGTGCCTCTGTCTAGCAGGGACACAGAAGATATCCCATGGGTAAACATGTGATCACCCATCCACATGTCAAGATGTCACCTGTAGGTGGTCAGTGGGTGGCTCTGCCTATGAAAAACCGGGACTACACTCCAGAGTGAGTGGAGGCTTTCTGATAAAAATCTGTCCCCCCAGCATGTCCTTTTAACATCAGGGTTGAGGTATATGTCCCTGGAGTGTGTAGCTCCAAGGGAGTCGGATATCCTGAGGTGGAGCATGTCCAGTATGTCTGGGTCAGATATTGCCTGCAACTACAGGCACAAAACACATCCGTGTAGGTGGTAAGTGACTGAGTATAGCTGGAGTTACTGTATTGGAACTGTGCAGGGCATCTGTGCGAGTCCCTACATCTGCTCGATGAGTAACAATTGTGGCCATTACAGTTTCTGCAGGTGTCAGGTAAGGTACATCCCAAATGTGGCAGAGTAACCAAGCATGGTTGTGAAGAGTATAGGGGCACAATGACCACACGTGATCAACATGTGAAACCATGTGGGATATGGTGGGCTATGTAGACATACTGTCTAACCACTATGGCAATATGATTGTCAAAGGCAAGAGTACGAACAGGTCGTGTCCCCAAAACCGTAACAACCACTACTGTATGTAATGGATTACAACCTATGTGGTAATGTGTGGGCATCTTGTCATCCTCAAAGGGGATGACTATGCAACTAATGGCATGTAGCCGTGGGCCATGGCTCACTCACCATTCAACCTATCTCTGTGAGACCCTGTATGAGTATGCATGTGCCAGCAGGATAGCTGATTATTACACCCAATTTGCAGTCATCTGCAAACATAGGCAGCCATATCCCTCCTGTGATAGCCTGTACATCACACAAATATATACTGAACAAGAGAGGTCCCAGGACTGAGCCTTGTGGGATGCCATGTATAATTGGTGTATAGTCAGACATGGCACCTGCAACACTGAGCATATAGGTGCTATCCCTGAACCAGGTAGCAATCCATCGTGTCAGATATGTGTCGATATTGATGCTGCTGAGCCTATGCATAATGGCCGAGCGGGGTATTGTGTTGAAGGGTTATGCAAGGTCCAGGCAGGCTGTGTGGACAACCATCCCAACACTGATGGACCTGGTAACTGTTGAAACAATATGAACAGGTCCAACAGGCAAGATCTCCCCACAACAATGCTGTAATGTGTAGGACCCAGTGTCTGTAGGTTTCCCATGTCTATGTGCATGAGTACCATTACAATACACCCCATAGCTTTGCAGAACAGGCTAATTAGCCTTTTAGGCCGATATTGCCTGTGGTCTGTTGTGGCAGTATTGAGTGGAGCAGGTACATATCCTGCAGTAACTCTTATGTCGAACAGTGACATAATGTGAGTGTTATGTCTGTCATGAAGGCTGTGTACGACACAGGCTGGGACACCATCTGGTCTCATTGATGCTGTGTTGTTCGCTGTGGGGAGGGCAGCACTCACCTCTTTACTCGTGATGTCTGGGAGGTTACACTCTGTTTGTTGGTATGGACAGTACCACCTTAGGGGGGATGTGGGGGACACATCTGCACTGAACCTGTTTGCTAGGATGATGGCAATATCAGTGGGTTCAGGGTATGTTTAGTCAGAATGCAGTAACACACAGCATATCAGTGAGTGTCCAGCCAGGTACCTGAATCAACTGAAGAAGGCCTTGTGAGTGTCCGACGTGGCTGGTGCAATTGTCCATTAGAAGCCTGCCTGACATAATTACCCAAGTGATTGTAGCTGTCTGCTAGTACAGATCACGGATACCTTCCCTGTCTGGGATTGTGCTCTATCATGTAGTAGCTTCCTCCATTTGTTGTAAAGCGTATGAATGGCTGGGGTCTACCACACAGGTCCACTGCCATTGCAGGAATGAGTCCAGTTGTTATTTTGGATGTAATGATCCATGCGGTCCACTAGGTGTCCATAGAATGTGTATGTAAAGGATACAGCAGTCTGAGCCATACTTACCACTGACCCAGGGACTCTGAAGGATACCACCGTGGTTTGGAGGAGTGTGAGGTTTTCCTTTGGGAAGTTCACCAACATTACCCAGGATGGGTGTGGGGACGGGATATGGATGTCCAGTGAGATAAAGTATGTTCTGCCCTTAGCAATGAGGGGTATATCGCAGGTGTGGAACATAGAGTCCCCATGTCAGTGATGATCATGTCCGATATGCTGTCCCCTCATGTGGGTGTGGTGACCAGTTGTGCCATAGCATATGGGTGTAGAAATAGTAGCAACTGTTGGTCGAGGGTGTTGTAGCCTGAGTACTATCCACAGTCAATGTGTGGGCATTTGACGTCACCCAATATAATGGTGTTTGGGGAGACCTTCATATTGTCCAATGTTCCCAGGAAAGCTGAGTGGGGTTGCTGAGTTGGGGAGTGTGGTCTGTAGCAGGCAACAAACCAAAAGGCCGATTTGCACAATGTTAGGTGCATATGTATGGTCTGTGATGCTTTGTGCAGTGCTACCAACCCGGAGGTATGCGTATCTGTGATGTATATGGATACACCCCCTATTTGTGTTGGCCATTCCGAGTTATGTGGTCAGAAAGCATGGTACGAAATACAACCTGGTAGTGCTCGTGTGCATGTGGGAGCCTGAACCATGTGTCTGTTAGTGCACAGATATTGCTATCCTCCATACTGAGGAGATTCCTGAGTGGGCACAATTTGAGGGTAATACATCTGGTGTTGAGCAGCATTACCCTCAGTATTGTGTACTCTGTAATGTCTATGGAGGTGGTTCTGTCCTTTGAGCCCCACTTAAATAAGGCAGTATGGTGGCAGCAAGTGCCCAGCCAGTATTCAAAATTCCAAGGGTGACAGGTGCAAGCTGTCCATAGGGAAGCTACGTGGCATGTTGAGCATGTCACCCCAGGGTGACAGACACTGTATCCCCTTTGAATAACACCAATATGTTAGCCAACTGTTAAACGTGATCAGTGTGTTGGTATACTGTGACATCATACTTGGTAAGTGTAAGATGCTAGACAAGATCAGGGTAATACTGGGCTGGGCTACATGATCACAGAGTTCCTCTATGTTTCATGTCATGTGGTCCAGGGAGGAATGTCTGAGGTTGTACGCACCTGCATGGACAATGATGGAGCCAGTCCTGGACTTGCTTTAGAGTGACCTGAGTGCATGTGTTATGTGGCAGATCCTGGCACCTGAGAGACAGCTCAAAGTGACTATTCCCTTGTTTGGTCTAGTGAGTGGGACGACAGTGTGTTTGACATTGTGTCACCTATAACAAGTGTATCAGGTGTGTTGTTTAGCCCAAAGGGCAGTGACTGTGTGGCACACTGACATTGTGAACTGTGTGACATGTGGACATTGTAGTGGGGTAGCAGTTGTATGTGTGTCTGCTTTGGAGGTCTCTGCTGCTTAGGCAGGGTGTATGTAGAGCCTCCGAATATGTGTATGTGTGATAATGTGGTTTGTGTGCTGTCACTATCGGTGTATGTGAGACTGATATGTGGTGTGTGTGGTCACCCTCACCACCTGATAGACTATGCCAGTCATGGGTCGAGAGAGCTCAGCGTCCTGTATGTCAATATTGTTACATCTCCCACATATATGTGAGTGTGATGTGAGGAGGAGAGGGTTGTCTGTGTACATGAGGCAGATGTGTCATTGTGTCATAACCACAATATTCACTAGCTGGCCTCGAGAGTACACATGAAACCGACCCCTGGACATACCAGTGTATTATGATGACATACTCTGTAGCCTGAGCCCAAAGGATCAGTAGGGTGTTAAGTGTGTAAAAGAGTATAACCGGGATTAGTGCTCAGGTTTGTTGGTGTTTTGTAAAGTGTAGCTGAGAAGAAGTCCAGACTGAGAATCATGACATGTCCTTCAGCTATGTAATAAATAGTAATGTACACGCATATATGTGCTGAGTCAGGGACAACTGTACCTTACTGACATTGCCAACATCCTATCAGACAGGCCCATGTATACATACCCACCTCCCACAGACGATAGTCCCTGACATCATACCAGGAGATATCACATGTAGAATGGCTGAACAGCTCCCCACAAAGCAAAAAGCATGACAGCAATTGGATTACATTGTTTCCCAATATGTGTCATGCATGCACTACAGAACAAACAGACCCTGCACCTGAACAGTCTGTTGAGCCTCACCCACTCCACAGGACCTGGAACCATCGAATGTGTTACAGCAACATATGGCACTCCCCACATGTGTGGGTGCACAAGACACCATGGGAAGTATAGTCCAATAAGCCTATAAAGTCTGATCTGCAAGGCCAGGGAGTGCATCATGGAGGACGTGATACACCGACCTATTGGAACCCGACAAACACACAACCCTACCAACTGTGGTATGTTCATGTGCAGATCATGGTTCCCAAGCATGCTACACCATCTGCAAGGCAGCCACCGAGGACATACATCATGGAACAGAGCTACACATGTCCACATAGACTTTGAACAGCTCTTCATCAACATCACAGACACATGTCATATCCACAAAACCAACAATCTGTGCATAGATATGTGTTGACATATGAAGGGATGTCAATGTGTCCACAGATAGATCACACAAGGTGAGAATCACGGGGTCCTGTACAAGCTGTTGATACCTGCTGACCTACACGGATCATTCCTGGGATTGCAAAACAATGTGTACACACATTACCATGTCCAGTCTGATGATGTCATCATCCTACAAATATACCAGGAGAACAGAAATCACCCATTAAAGCATATAGTGCGCCATGTTAATGCATATCTCTCTAGTATCATAACATAGTTAGGTAGGGGTTTGAGTCCTGCAAATGCCAAGTGTGTGTGTGTGTGTGTGGTTTCCTTTGAAAGGAGTAGCCTTTTTGGAGACTGGGAAAACACATTAAAAGAGGTACATCCCTCTTTGGAAAGTCTGATGATGTCAGCATCCTACAAATATTCAAGGAGAACATAAACCAGCCAGTAATGCATATAGCGTGCCATATTAATGCATATCTCTCCAGTATCATAACATAGTTAGGTAGGGGTTTGAGTCCTGCAAACGCCAAGTGTGTGGGGGGGTTGTGTATGTGTGTGGTTTCCTTTGAGAGGAGTATCCTTTTTGGAGACTGGGAAAACACATTAAAAGAGGTACATCCCTCTTTGGAAAGTCTGATGATGTCAGCATCCTACAAATATTCAAGGAGAACGCAAACCACCCAGTAATGCATATAGCGCGCCGTGTTAATGCGTATCTCTCTAACATCATAACATAGTTTGGTAGGGGTTTGAGTCCTGCAAACGCTGTGTGTGTGTATGCCACAGCTGGTCAATGCAGTGTGGGTTTTGCTTTTACTACGGTATGACATATGTTTCAAACAGTATGTGCATTGCACACATCGGGTATTTGTGTGTCAAATAAATATGTGTACATGTGACCGCAATCAATACATAGGTGTGAAGCTTGCATACGACATGAATACATTTGTAACCTTCGACAGATTGCGCCGCTGCTTCACAAATCATAGGTCACATATGTATGTCTGTGTCAAGCCTGGTCAATGTAGTGATCCGTGGTTAAGGACATCTCTGCCACACACACCCATGACATGTACTATAGAGTACTGTGAGTGAGGGTAATTGCCGGGGTATATGTCAGACATGTTCATACACAACAACGACTGGCAATAATGGACAGTCATTATAGGTGTACACCAGCCCTGTGGATATGTATGCAGGCCCCTAATGTGTTATGTGAAACACTGAGGGACCCCACAATACCTATGGATATGTGGATACCAAGGGACAGATGACATAACACGTGTCTGTCTGTACACATTGGTACCCAACATAGATGTTGAAGGCTACCACCTATGTGGTACTGTCGGAATAGTATGTATAGTAAATGTGGATGAATATGCCATAGACGGCTTACTGCTATACAGCATGTATTGGATAACAGGTATCTGTCTGTATGATACCCTTGTGTAGGATATGTGTCCCATCCAGGGAATGCAGTGTAGGCCAATGCATGCATTTCCAGATGTGGATAGACATATCCCTAGTGTGTTTGCATGTACCTAAGAGGGCTATATGCCACACAGATGTGGTCCTAGGAATGTGTGGCGGTCAATATCACTGGTTACTGTTATTGTATAGTACTGGAAGGATCCAACTGTTACTGAGTTCCCTACAACTGTGAGTCATTTGTCAGGACATCATCTAATGATTGGTTATAGTCATGCTGTTGAGATGGTGTATACTACCAGACTGCAGATCATTGACAGATATCAACAGTATCACCCACAGCATAGTGCCAACCCATGTTATACACACATGTGTACCCATGTTAGTATATATCTGTAGTAGAATGCATACTGGCCATCGAAAGATACCATGAGATGTTAACAATGTGTAGAACAGGGTATGTCACACATCTCACATGTCCACTATGCACGTACATGCAGACAGTGCGCACACACCATGTTCACAGATGTACACCCACTAATTTGTAATGCACACATCACACACGTACTGTCCACTCACTAACACATGCTGGCAACACTGTACACTTCAGCCAAGTGGCACATGGGTGGACATTACATACTCAGGCCTAACACTGGTGTAAACAATGCTACAGTGACTATCACAGCTGTGATGCATAATGTCTGCTCAGGTATACCTACAAGGATATCATTACACTTTCCTGTTGTCAACTTGCTACTATTGCTACACTGCTATAATATCACCCTGTGCATCAGAACCATGTTAGCCTGTTCCTGCATCAATGTTACAGATGACAGGAGGTGGCACAGGTGTCATCATATGCACAGGGTGTGTTGTAGGTTTGTCAGAGCCCGACACTGACCCATCCAATCGGCATGTCTGTGTGTGTGTGTGTGTGTGTGTGTGTGTGTGTGTGTGTGTGTGTGTGTGTGTGTGTGTGTGTGTGTGAGGGACAACAGTACTGCATGGGCCAATGCTGATGTAATATGTGTGTGTGTATGTGTGAGCCCTAGTTGTATGGTAAATGTGTGTGTGTCTGCATGCACACAACTCCACCATGTGGCTGCCATATACTGGCGGTTGTGGGACAGCCACAGACTGTACCTGCTAGGCCATACAGATCACTGTCTCCGGCCACGGACACGGTACCTGTGCCTAGCAGGGGTGCTACGGGCAGTATCGGGTACCAACCCTGACTGGGTGCTGTCATCAGAGGCAGAGGTATGAAGACTGGACCCATGTCCCTGCTGGGACTGGCCAGTGCCACGTGCACGTGGTCTAGTAGGACGGTCAATGGACAGGCCAGCCCCAGCATTGCTAGGGCTGGAACTGCCACTACGGGAGCGGCTGTGATCTGTGGTCCGTCCGTGACGACTGCCAGCTGATGCTGTTGCTGACCTGCATCTGCGTCTGCTTCTCATCCATCCCGCATGGTCCTGGCTCATGGCTAACACATCATGGAGGACATCTAATGTCTCCCTCCAATAGCTATCAATGACCTTGGTGTAATTCCAGATGGCACCGGCAAGGTCATGGATGCTGTCATTGATAGCAGTGTAATGGACCCTCTGCGCCCTTAGTCCCTGTCGGGTGTACCATTCCATAAGTGCCTGTGCCTGTATTACAGCCCGGAACATACCTGAGGTTGTAATACCTCTGGGGGCACGTCTGCCAGGGGCAATACGACCAGTGGTGCTCCCCCGAGAACCCCTGGACATCCACCTATGTGGTACCGTTCCAGTAATCCAGCTATGGCTGCTGTGAGGGGATGCACATGCCATAGGTACCACACTCTCCTGGTCAATGCCATCTGTATACTGTCCCTCAGCTAAGGCCATTGGTGATGAGGGATGTATTGGTAGTATGATTGTGCGCATAGATGGGGTTGATTGCTGTGTACTGTCGATTGGTGGACCAACAACAGACCCTGTCAGACCTTCCTGTACCAAAATACATGTCTCATCATCTCCAATATTAGTGGTGGTAACATCAGGTTCCCTGCTGCATTCAGCCACCCCTAACTCAGCACCTGTGGAAGGAAGACAGGAAACACACTTCACAATCTGCACGTGATGTTAGCACACATGCACACATGAACACATGCACACATGAACACATGCACACATGCACACATGAACACATGCACACATGTACACATGCACACATGAACACATGTACACATGCACACATGAACACATGCACTCATGAACACATGAACACATGAACACATCCCCACATGCACACATGAACACATGTACACATGAACACATGAACACATGCACACATGAACACATGAACACATGCACACATGCACACATGAACACATGCACACATGTACACATGCACACATGAACACATGTACACATGCACACATGAACACATGCACACATAAACACATGAATACATGCACACACGAACACATGAACACATGCACACATGCACACATGCACACATAAACACATGCACACATGCACACATAAACACATGTACACATGCACACATGAACACATGCACACATGAACACATGAACACATGAATACATGCACACATGAACATATGAACACATACACACATGCCCACATGCACACATAAACACATGCACACATGCACACATTCACATAAATACACTGCTCAACACAGCACATACACACACACACACACACACACACACACACACACACACACACACACACACACACACACACACACCAGCAACCCAACACATACACAATAGTGGGTGATGGTGGGTGCCAGTATCACAAGGCAAACAGTCACCACACATGTGTCAGCATGCAGAATATGTGTTGCTCAAGACCATACAGTGCAAGTGTAGACAGCCTTATCTAATGACATTATACATGGCTTTGATGCATTTGTGTAGTTGTTTAGTGATTGGGTACACCCTGGAACAGAGTGTGTACATAGGTTCATAGGTTCATAGGTTCATACTAGGCTATCTGCCCAAGGGCATTTATAAGCCTAGCCCAGAGTTTTGTGGCTTTCGCCACCCCTTTAGTTTGGAGGATACTATGCCAATTATTTTGCTGTGCCTCTGTCAAGCAGTGACACTGAGATAATCCCTGGGGTATATCTGCGATCTCCCATCCATTGGTCAAGATTTCTCTTGAACAAAGCCAGCGAGGTGCTCTGCCTCACATGTACCGGGATTTTGTTCCACAGCATAGGGAGTCTCTGGGTGATGAATCTGTCCCTCCAGCACATCCTATTAATAACCGTGTCAAGGTTTAAGTCTCCCACCCTTGTAGTTCTGAGGGATCTAGATTTTTTGAGGTGAAGCATGTTCATCAATTCTGGGTTGGACATGGCCTTGTACGTCAGGCACAGGTCACCTCTGAGCAGACGGTAAGCGACTGAATAGAGCTGAAGTTCCTTCAGTCGGGCAGCATAGGACATATTTTTGAGACCCTTTATCCTTTTGGTGAGGAACTTTTGGGGCCTTTCCAGTTGCTGCAGGTGACGTGTCAGATACATTCCAAATGGGGCATTGTACTCAATCATTGGTCTGATGAGTGATGAGTACAGGGGGACGATGACTTCCCTTGATCTAGATGTGAATCCCTTCATGATCAGGTGGGCAATGTAGAAGGTCTTCCTAACTACTTTGGCAACGTGAGTGTCAAATGAAAGGTTACTGTTAACCTGGGTACCCAGATCCCTGATAACCTCTTCTGTGCTTAGTGGGTTGCCGCCTGTATGGTAGCCAGGGGTAACCTTGTTTTTCTCGAAGGGTATGACTATGCATTTTTTGGCGCTTAACTTTAGGCCATGGCTTTGGCACCAGTTATTCGTTACTATAAGACCCTTCTGAAGGATATCTGTGTCAGATGTATTCTCAACTATGGCGCCCAGTTTGCAGTCATCTGCAAATTTTGTCAGCCATAACTCTCCTGTGTTTGCTTGTACTTCTGAAAAGTAGATGCCGAACAGGAGAGGGCCCAGGACTGAGCCCTGTGGGACACCACTTGTGACAGGCTTTGAGTCTGACATGGCGCCAGCAACTCTGACCCTGTGGGTTCTGTCACTTAGCCAGTTTGCAACCCATCTTGTGACGTATGGGTTTACATTTAAGCTGATGAGTTTTTCAATGATACCTGAGTGGGGTATTGTGTCGAAAGCCTTTGCCAGGTCGAGGTAGGCTGTGTGGACTGCCTTTCCCTCATCAATGGCCTTGGTGACTGTTTTGAAAAAGTCAACCAGGTTTAAAAGGCATGATCTTCCCTTGACAAAGCCAAACTGGGTCGGATCCAAAGTCTGCAAGTCTCCTATGTCTTTATTTATGAGTTCCATTATGATCCTCTCCATAGCTTTGCAGATCAAGCTTGTCAAGCTGATGGGACGGTAATTTCCCGGGTCGGTGGAGGCACCGCCTTTGTGAAGTGGGACCACAGTTGCCGTACGCCACTCCTTAGGCATGTATCCTGAGGTGAGGCTAAGATTAAACAGCTGCCCTAACTGCGGGTTTAATTCCTCATTGAGTTCGTGGAGCACACATCCGGGGACACCATCTGGTCCAATGGATGCTGTGTTTTTAGCCTTGGAGAGAGCAGTTCTCACCTGAGCGTTAGAGATGTTTGGGGGGCTATAATTCTCTGGTATAGATATCTCACCTTTTGGGGGGGAGGGGGGGAGTTTGCACTGAACCTGTCATCCAGTATGTTGGCAATGTCTGTAGGTTCAGTAATTTTTACATCATTTTGAACTAATTCTGAGCATATCAGGGAGTTTCCTCCCAGGTTTCTAACATAGCTAAAGAAGGCCTTGTGATTGTCCTTAGCGACTTTTCTCTCAAAATTTGCCTTGGATGATTTTATGAGAGATCTTCATTTTTTTACTTATAATGATTAAGGGTGTTTTCCCTTTTAAGGATTTTGCTCTATCTTGTAGTAGCTTCCTCCTTTTGTTGTAGAGCTTGTTTATGGCTGGGGTCCACCAGACTGGACGCTTGCCTTTGGTACAAAGAGTCTTTGTTTTGTTTGGGATTGCCTGATCCATGCAGTCCTGTAGGTGCTGGTAGAAGGCATTTGTAAGTGATTCAGCGGCTTGAGTAATGGTTTCTGCAGTCTCGGGGGCCTTAAAAGAGACCACACTAGCCTTTAGAAGTGTGAAGTCGGCTTTTGAGAAGTTCTTCACTGTGGTCTTTTTTATCTCAGGTGGGGACGGGATGTGGACTTCCAGTGAGATTAGTTTATGGTCTGATCTCACCAGTGAGGGGTATACTTCCGGTGTTGAACATTGTGACCCCATGTTCGTGATGATGAGATCTAGTATGTTATCTCCTCTTGTGGGGATGGTGACTAGTTGTTCCATGGCATTTGAGTTTATGAACTCTGGGAACCTTTGGGCTAGAGTGTTGGGGCTTGAGTAGTGATCCCAGTCTATATTCGGGTAGTTGAAATCACCTAGTATGATGGTGTTTGGAGATACATTTATACCCTCCAGTGTTTTCAGGAAAGCTATGTGAGGTTCCTGAGATTGAGAGGGTGGCCTGTAACATGCTACAAATTGCAGAGCAGTCTTGCCTATGGTTAATTGCACCTGGATGGTCTCTGATGCATCGTGCGTTGCCACCAACCTTGAGGTGTGGGTGTTCTTGATGAATATAGACACCCCCCTCCTTTCTTGGTGTTGTCCGGATTTTGGGGCCAGAACGCATGATATGAGGTAAAGCCTGATAGTGCCGGGGTGCTCTCGGGAGCCTTGAACCAGGTTTCAGTCACAGCACAGACAGCGATGTTCTCCATACTGAGAAGGGCCTCGAGTGCGTGCATCTTGAGGTTGAGACTTCTGGCATTGAGCAGCATTACCCTTAGTTTTTTTCCATTTTTGAGTTCTAGGGTGGTAGGTTTAGAATTTGAGCCTTGCCTAAAAAAGGCACTATGGGGGTGGCAAGAGCCTTTGCCAATATCCGGAAGCCCAGGGATGACAGGTGCAAGCCATCCCTTGTGAAGCAGAGTGGCTTGTCCAGCATGTCATCCCAGGCAGACAGACACTGGATCCCCTTTGAATGACACCAGAGTTTAAGCCAATTATTAAAGCTGATCATCTTATCTCTGTATTGTGGCATCATTCTTGGTGAAGGTAGGATACTGCTCAAGGTCAGGGTCATACCTGCCTGGGCTACATAATCAGAGAGCTCCTCTATGTCTCTTTTCATGTAGTCCAAGGAATAACGTCTCAGGTCGTTCACATCAGCGTGGACAATGACAGAGTCGTACTTGTACCTGCTGTTGAGAGACCTGAATGCTTGCGTTTTGTGGCGGATTCTAGCACCGACAGGCAGCTTACTGTGACCTTTTCCTTGTTCAATCTGGTGAGCGGGACGTCAGTGTGTCTGACTATGGAGTCACCAATGACGAGTGTGTCTGGCATTGTGTTTGGCCTTAAGGGCTGTGACTGTTTGGCACACTGATTTTGTGGTCTATGTGTTGCATGTGTTGTGTCCTGAGGTGGCTGTGCAAGTATTATCTGCTCTGCAATGTCATGTGCACCATCACTCAATGGTATATATACCATGGCTGCATGTGTTATCTGTGTGACACATAGATTTCCATGTCTGATGACAGTGTCTGTGTCCATAGCACATAATAGTGGGCACAGGTGTAGCAAATGCATGCAATGTACAGACATGGGATGAGTGGTGCATGTAGACGTGAAGGAATCCCAATGCTCGACATGGACATTGTACAGTGGTTATGGTGAGTGTGGGACATATTGCAGATATGTCAGTGCCAGCCACGACATGACATGCTACACGACTGCAACATTAAACACCACACATACCCAATGTGTGTTACGTGACCTATACACCCAATAACATTCCAGGACATATATGTGACTCTTTGTACAGATGGCAACTGATGTGCAGAATGTGTATACTAGCATATGTAAGCACACACACAACATGGTATGCATGGTGTATATAGGTGCATATGTTTGCACACACAGAATAATGAGGTGCACAGCGAAGACTGCTATGTGTAGTACTGTGGTCACTGTACCCGGATGGGGTGTAGTACCATGTGCCATCATCATCATCATGCATCTTGTGGTCACTCATGACTACTACTGTGTGACAGACCACCGCCTAGCATGCTGTACCTGAAATGAAGTGCCGTGGATACGTTCACTATTACACAGCCACTTTGTACATGGGTGTATGAGGTGCCCAGCAGGGAGCATTGCCTAACATGACTGTGTTATGTGTTGAAGAGTGTTGCACAGCCCCATGATAGGCCTCTACCCCCGAGGTACGTCATGTGTGTGTGGATGACATGTGGGATACTGAAATGTGACCTTAAAGTGGGTGTGTGGTTATGCCATATGCAGCTTTGTGTACTGCATGTGATAAATGTGCTATGTTGTGTACAGGTGTTGCAACTATGCCTATTCAATGTGTAGTACGGGTTTGCCACAACTGTGTGTCATGCTCTGTGTATTGCATGTCATTGAGGCAGCTACTGACATTACTGAGCTGTGCAATGTCTCACAGCAAACATGCAAGGCATGCATTATGCATAGGTGTGTTACGTGTACATGGCCTACACCTCACCTATGACATGCATATTTCATTACCAACATTGCAGGTATAACACACTCACCAGCATGGATCGGCTGCCCTGCCGTCACACCAGAGGGACCTATGAGAATATGAGAGGGTTCGTCAGTGGCCACAACTGTGGCATTGCTACAGTGGGTATGCTAAACTGCAATACAACAACAGTCATCAGTCACAGGTGCAGGGATATTATTCAAACTATCCGTATTGCACAACACTAGGCAGCAGAATTGCTAAACACACAGTACACATCTCACGTACACATAATTTAACAATACAGTTAACTGTAGTCTACAGATTGGGCATGTTACCTGCTTGCTCCAGGTGGATGTGCTGGGTGGCTCCGACCTCCAATACAACACATGTCAGTGTTTGATGTAGCTGTTGTCCAGGAGCCACCATGCTTAGGAGCAGCTCCTCTGCTCTGGTGAGGGGGGGGGGATGAATGGCCACCCCTCCACCTGTGGCAAGCTGCTGTCTTTGGATATCAGACGCACGCCACCGGACTTGTCTAATTAAATCACTGCAGTGATGGCGTACCTGCTCATATGTCCAGTTATGCATGCCTATGTCATTTACCCGACGAACAAGTTCCTGCTGCAGTGCAGTCCGCTCCTGCTGGCTGCATCTGGAGAAGAGCATTGTGTACCGCTGCAATAGGCTGTTGAGTATCACCTCTTCCTCATCCGCTGTATACGCTGGGTTGCGTTGGTGGACCATCTGGATGAAAAAGATATGAACAATATGTGTGAGAGTGTCTTGTGTCACACTTTACACCTTTACCCACAGATATCACTTTACTGCCATATATACCATCCTATTGTCTGTCAGAGGTTGCACACATTCAATACCATTTATTGGTTCTCAGGCCACAACTAACTAACACTGCCTGGCAGATTCTATATATCACACCACTATACAACAGTAGCCGACACACTGTTTGTGACACATTGCACAACCTCAAGACAGGGGTGTATATCACACCGACACACGAACAGAGATGTCATCCATTGCAATGAATGTATAGTACAGGTACAGTAGTACCAATCAACCACCCTAGTCATTGATGCCATAGCCCTGCCTAACAGATGTGTCCAGTTGTTACTATAGGTGGCATACTGCTGTAACAGACTATATATGTTGCTGGATACACACGTTTACCCTGTAACACACATATGATTGCAGCCATTGTACAGGCATAATCACACGCACACATCAGGCAAACATACAATACACCACTGTATGCCAACACAGATGAGCATTACCTGTGTACCATATGGTATTGTGTGCCACTACTTACACACCCTTATGCCTGCATTCTGTCCTCTGTGGAGACTACAGGAAACACACATGACAGTGTTTCCAAGCAATGTGAACACACACCATACTGTGCTGTTTAGGCCTACAGCTTCAGGTAGTACTACAGTTCATATTGGTGATGGATTCACCAGCAGTACCACTCACTAAGCATACATGTATTACTTTAGCCTACAATGAGACACCACATTCGTCAATGGAGAACTACGTCACATCATCTGCCATACTACTTTGTCTGCCTAACAGTACATTACACATCAGTTGCTGTCCTCACAGCTAGGATAGGCACTACCATGTCAGATACAACATCACACTAAGCTATCACACCTTTACAGACCTTGCACACATTCAGTGTTACACTTATTCAACCTCACATAGCAGTTATTGCATTAAGTACATGTGTGAGTGCATAGTGTCATAGGTAGGTAATATGCTATTGGCCCTGGGGCCTACGGCAGCCTAGCCATATGCTACCCTGGCTTTTGACACATATGTATTTTGATTTCACTTGCCCCTGCTAACCTGAACCACAGAGGTGTTTCCTGGAGTGTATTACCAATATCCCACACAATCATCAGGGGTATTTATAACAACTGCTAAGGAGGAGCCTTGCTTGCTATTGCTATGTGGTCTTTTCCGGTGTATGGCATATCTCTGAGATGGGAACCTATCCCTCCAGCATGTACTGTTTAGTGAGCTAACAAGGTTTAGGGCCCTAGAGCGTGTATCCCGGAGGGATTGTGATATGTTGCCATGGTGGTTGTCACCCAGCTATGGGTGTGACATACCTCTGTATGTCTGGCAGAGGTCACCTCTGTGTGGCCAGTATGCAATACAGTGTAGTTGTGCTTTTGTGAGTCAGTCTGCATAGGCTATCTGTTTGCAGCCAGTATTACCCTCTGGGGGCTCTGTCTGTGGCCTGTTCACCTGGTGTAGTTGTCATGTGAAGTACATACCACACAGGGCATTGTGATGAGTAGAGGGGAACTCTACCCTATACTTCCATAACTGACACACCTGTTGTCATAACACATACCACACAAACAGATTACAGGTATAGTGTGGCACTGTCTTCATCAAAGCGGAGGCTACTGTCCACCTGTGTCCCATGTTCCCTTATCACACCTTCACTGTTAGGTAGATCTCTACCTATGTGGTAGTTAATGGGTACACTGTTTTGGGAAGGTGGAATGGCACTGCAGTATCAACACTTGTCTACAGTCCATGCCTTGGTCACCACACACCTGTTGCGGTACATATGACCCTGTGTCTCTCTGTCTCTCTCTCTCTCACTCCATATGTGTATATATATATATATATATATATATATATATATATATATATATATATATATATAGTATACATGCATATCTATACACATACATGTACACATCCATTGCTGTACACATGGATGTACATATAGGCACATGTACAGTCCACCTTTCATGGTGGGGATATCACTTATGCGACAGTTGTGTGATGTACCGGTATGTGATTAAATTGCACAGTGTTGTGCAGAATGCATGTGGGTGTCCTCAGCCCTTGTAGCATTAGCAGACCTCACTGGCTGTAACACAGAAAATCTGACAAATCTGTCCCACAGCATTTAACCACCACATGACATATATCAACACTACCATAGCTGGCCTTAGGCATAGGTCAACTGGGCGGCTGCCTAGGGAGCCACTCTAGCAGGGGTGCTTTTCCACTATTTATGTGGTGTAGTAAGACAAGGATGGGGACACCAGGAAGTGTGGTAGGGGGCACCGTGGAGCCCTTTTGCATAGGGCACCAGTTGACCTAAGGCTACTCCTGCACACTGCATGCTGTTTTCTAAGCCACACACTACGACCTACATGGATATATGCACATATCAAGCTTCACTGACAGATATCTGTCCACCCTTCACTAACAGTTGCAGTATGTCCCTTGCCCTATGCACATGTGCAGATACAGATAGATACATACTGCTGCCACACATGGATGATTTGAAATGTGTAGAGTACTCTTCAGGAACATCTACAACATTCCAACACATACATGTGAGTTACATGCCTTACCTTAGTATTTCCCTGCCCCGTGTGTTACGGTTTTGTAGGTTTTTTTTATTGGTGTTTTTTGGGGGGGGTTCGCCCTCTATTCAACTTTCTGTCTCTGTTTCTCACTCTGTTCTGTTCTGTCTCTGTCTCAGTCTGTGTCTGTGTCCATGTCTCTCTCTCTCTCTCACTCTCTATCTCACAGCACCTGCAATGATATAATAGCATGTGTGGACTGCAGGTACAGCCTGCTTTTCTAGGTATCTGCACTTGTGCATGTGACAGCCTCTGCACCAATTGCTGCCCACCATTCAGTAATTGCATGCAGCCTGCTGTTTGGTGATTGCATTACTCACTTTGATTGCAGTCCACTGCTATAAAATGCTAGGTTAGGTAGGCATAGCCCTTTTAGATTTCCAAGGTGGGGCCCATGCTTGTTTGCTCTGGACACCATTGTGTCAGTCTGAAGGTTGGTATATGTCTCTTATCTGTTGCTAGGGCTGTAGCCAGTTATATGCATGTTGTACTCAAACCTGAATGTTGCTGCTTCCAGTACACACATCTCAGTGTAGACATGTACGCACCCCTCCAAATGCTAACACAGGATACATGGAAGTATGTACTTTTTTCTGACTTACACAATTAACTGCCATGCAAATGTGGTTATTGCACTGTATTCCTGTGGCCAGTATTAATCCTGGTCTGATACTGTGTGGTGTTTGTAAGGTGCTACTGTAACATTATTCCCTGCTAGGATGGCTGGTTCTCCTTTCACAGTCATGTCATGCAATTCCACAACCACTGCTGGTAGAGACCAACAGAAAAGGATTTGTGTTATACCATTCCTAATTTCCATTTACATTCCCTCATTGTAATACACGATATATTTATTTCAGAACCAAGTTATTTGCATATCTGCTATGGCTTAGTGGTAATTCATGCAGTCTATTGTGTCAATGGTATGGGGTTCGAGAGTGGCAGAGGTTTTTTCTTTTGCTGCTCAGCAGAACAAGGGCCCTGCCATAGAGTGACTAAGGCACTTTTAAGCAGTTGTAAGCGGGTTTGCGTGGGTTTGCGTGACTCTTAGCGACATTTAGCTAAGCGTACACATGCGCACACTTGCTTAATCCTGCTTACTACTGCTTAAAAGTGCTTAATCTCGCTAACCCCAACGCTAATTTCTTTTAAAGAAAAGAAAATGGGGAGATAGGAAAGTGGTGAAAAAGGGGGCACAAAGAGGGACAGACAGTAGGTAAACAAGCTCGGGATGTGCAGGACATGTGTAGGGAAGGTCCATAGCTGCCCATTTTTTTAACAGCAACAGCTGTGCATATGCAATGAATTTGGAGTGAAATTTGAAACCTTCCACCCCTGGGAGAGGGGTGAGGATAACAAAGTATGTTGTACTGCCAATTCTAATTATCAGCTTACATATTTGTCCGATGGATATGTGTGCAAAATGGGCAGCTATGTATGGGGCGTAATTTTTTTGTGGGTACAGATTGCCCTTTTTTTTTCAGGTGAGAGTGGGATGTGAGGTAGAGGAAGTAGGTATGTCCGGGGAGGTAGGTTGGGAAGGTAAACAGACAAGACAGACAAGACGCATACAGGCACAGTGTATGACACATGGGGTGGGTGAACACAATTGATGGGGTCAGATGTTTGGAAATCGCAAGCCCATGAGCCCACAGATGGTAACAGTGGAACTGAGATTCCCACCCTTGGGCAGTCACAACTGAACCTTCACAGCCCGAGGTTGGCTGTGCTGGGGGCTGAGTAAGATGGGCAGGCTCACCCGTGAGATGGGCCACTCTCACCTCAACTTGGCATAGGGGATCAGCGACTGAACGCTGGGTCTCCCTACGCACCACAGCCCAGACCCTTCAAAAGGTGACAGGTGGCCCTTCTCTGCCCACGCTTGCATGGGGGGGATGAGCCCCATCCTCTGCAGTGCTTCCACCCGAAGGTGGCACAGGACCAATGGAGGAGGGGAGCCCGGGCTGAGCACCAGACATGCTGGTGCCAGGTGCACTCGCCAGCTGAGGAGGGACAGGTGGGTCCGCTGGGACCGGCCTTCCCATACGTTCTGTGATTAGGTGTGTTTAATTACAACATAAGCAAAACAGCATTCCAGATTAGTTGTAACAGCATGCAGTAATATTGCCATTAACCCAACACAACAAGGTTACAACAGTTGAACAGCAAGCATAACACATGCATATATTGAACCATAGTGGATATTCCAACAGCATGCAGGGATGTTTGGTAGCAACAGGCCACTATGATTGTGGTGTTTAAACAGGGCACATGCATCAACGTGAATTCAAATATTTATAGAACAATAGGACATATGTCCCAACAAATATTTAAGATTACACATACCCATTGAGGTTTGGAATTGCATGGTTTATGCACATACAGTAGGGTGTAGAAAAAAACTCAGTTAACATCTTATAATGACCTTTTAGTCTAAACTACATTCCTAGTCACTGCAAGTGTATATCCCCTCCATGTATTATTACACTTGCCACCATACATTAGGTTGTGTAATGGGTTTGGCTAGTTCAATATATGCCTGACCTATATCTGACATACTAACTGTCCAGGATGCAGATGTTACTGCTACATATTTCTTGATTGCATTTATATTTCTTTATCTACATATCTGGGATGTTTTCACATGACATTTTCACTTTGATTTGTAAGAACCTTGCATTTCTTGACACGCACTCACATTTCTGGGGAAGAAATAACATGCTACATGTGTGCCGGATTTACTTATTCATGCCAGCCAGTAACTGACTGTTCTGGACTGTATATATATTTCACAGCTACTAGCACTTCCATCACCCACTTTATATGGGACTGCACAACTATGGGTTGCCAGCACCTTTTCAAACAGTACTGTTTGTATAATGCAAGGGTACAACAAAATTTCAGACTCTGTGACACAGACACACTCTGGGTTTTAGACCTTTATTAATGACATTACACAATTTTCCACAGGCTCACTCCTTTATTTGTTTTAACGGTGTATATGGCAGACATGTTCAAGACATATTATACCTTTATTAATAGCTTAGAACACTCTTTTTTTCAGACTCACTCACTTATTTTATATGACAGTGCCTGCAGAGGTATTATTCCAGACATATGTTACCTTTCTTAATGGGTTACTACACTCTTTTTCTGCCTCTCTGACGTTTCTATCTGACAGTACATGCAGAAGGCTTATTCAGGCAATTTTATGGCTGTATTATTGGACTACAACACTTTCTTTCATGCTCTCTCCCATATTTTATATAACAATACATGCAGAATAATCACTAACCTGCCTGGTGGTGCAGCCTTAGCAGCCTATCAGCATAGGCTTGCTGATTCGTAGCACGGTCACCTGCAGCTGTAAAGTAAATGAAGGGATATTGAGACATACCTATCCGTTATACATACTCCATTATCAATTCTTACATACTGTATTCCATGGCTACATACTCAGTTGTGGGGCATCCCACATTCCATGGACCTCCTGTATCCATTGGTTCATGTGGTCCTGTTTTCGTCTCTTCAGATCTGCATGGTGGTGACGGACCTGCTCACCAGTCTGAGGAATGCCTGTGGCACTGGTGAGGTCACAAGCTAACCAGTTCCAAGCCTCTGCCTTGTACTCCATCCCTTGGAACTGGCCCTGCAGGACTCTTGACTCATGATGGTGGACAAGGAGCCAAACCATGTATTTGGACTCCTTGATGCCCCAACGTTGCGCTCAGAAGCATGTTCCCTCTCCAACACCAGACATTCTAACTGCAGATGTGAGCTACAATCAGTTATGGTGTGTATTCCTTCCTGTGGGGCTTAAATATGCCGCATTTCCCACACTTTTTTGTGATTGGCCATTTTGTAAAATTCTCGGCTGACTGCAGACCTGCTTGGTAATGGTTAAACTACCATTCATAAGTATATGAATGTTAACAGTGGATGTTTCCTCTATGTTGTCATGGCTTAGTGGTTCTGTACTTTGCTTCTGATGCACAGAGTCCAGGATTCGAACCTTGTCATTCATTTTATTTTCATACTGTCCAGACAGGCTAGGGGGTGTGGCTGCATTTAAGCAACTTTGCTCTACGTTGATCCTCGGTGCCCTATGGTGCCCTGGTTGGTGTGGCGCACACGTCCGCACAAACACATTGCGCTGGGTAAAGCACTATTAAACTATGGGCATATTGTGCTGGTTAAAGCACTATTTAACTATGGGCAACTCTATTGTGCTGGGTAAAGCGCTATTAAACTATGGGCAACTCTATTGCGCTGGGTAAAGAGCTATTAAACTATGGGCAACTCTATTGCGCTGGGTAAAGCGCTGCTTAACTGCAGGCAATTTTATATCAGGATCCTTTAAAATATTTATTTTGTTCACTGATACATTGGCCATTTCACTGCTTTTTAGTAATGTTTAAACATATTTGTCAGGTATCATTTCATATACTGATTTAAAAATAAATACGAAGGAGAGTGGTGGGACTCGAACCGTGAATGCTTCTTCTTTGTGCGAACACTCTACCATTACACTATTGCTATTTGGTGCGATTTGCATAAACATTCTTTCTTATGTTCTTCCATGTCAGAATTGCTAACTCTAGCTAAGCAGTGAGCACACCCGTGCACACACGCGCAAATACGGGCAGCAATTTTGGGAATTTAAAAAAATAAATTTAATGTTTTGCGTTTTAGAACTGTGATAGGAGTTTACAATATCAGGGAGTGTGGTGTTGGGTGCAGGGACATTTGAGCAGACTCACTCTTGTGTATTTGCTTTTACTTTTAAAACACTTGTAGGGGCATGGACATTTAGACTGCTTGGCAGTCAGACACGCCCCCTGCTTTCTTACACGATCCGTGTAAGACTTACAGTTGAGTCAGCGTGCCCTCATGCATATTCATGGCATGCTGACATCATACCGTTCAACTGCAGCCTCCAAGTAAGACTTATTAAGTCTTACACAGAGGATCCGTGAATCCGGGGGTTTGTTTTAGATACTATTTTACAATATGTACAATTGCCACAGAAGGCACTACCTCTTACTATTTCTCATCGTATTTCCTTGCCCATAAATGAACTTTTTATGCCTGTTCAAGTATTCTCCCCAATTTTTCCCCCTTTGATAACCAAAATTACATTAATTTTCTATTATTTGTTCAAAAAACAGGTCATTTTTCAAAATGGGCCAATGTCTCTCTATTATTTGTTGATTTTTGAAGGTATTAGTACCAAAAGTAGTAATTAATCTCAACTTATCATCCATTTTATCTACCATAACCACATCAGGTTTTAACAACTTGTTTCTGTCCTGAGTATTACTTGAGTCATATGCTTCGGTTAGTAGTTTCTTAACATAACCCCTATATTGATGCATTTGTGAATTTTATTTTATATTTATTTTTTTACTGTCAGCATGTTTGTATTGATGTGTGTTATATAGGAGGTTACTTTAAATTTGTAATTTAGTGTTGGTATTTAAGGGTTTGTTGGCGAGACTTCTGGGTTCATTTAGCACTGAAGACGCCAATATGGTGAAATTGGTATGCTTTTTTGACGTGGAGAATTTATCTGTAAGCTGCTTGCCATTGTGGAATATATCTGTTTAAACTCGTCCCTGTGATTCATGCAGTTTGTTGTTTATTGAGCATACAGCTATTGGGCTGTGAATTGGTGCTGGGTCCATGTGTTTGTAGTGTAAGGTTATACCCGTACATATTTCTGGCCTTTGGAAGTCCTGCTTCGTGCACCAACTGTTGGGTTATATGTCTTTAATATTTTGAGTGCTGATTGAGGGCTTCATTAGATATATCGACATCATTGAATTTGGAACTGTAAGGAATATGGCTACAGGGTTCAATTTACGTGTATATTTGGACAATTTAGCAGCTGATAAAGACGACGTCACTATGTTTGCTGGAGGTGACAAATCTACAATGCAGATGTATATCGATACGAGAAGGGAAACAGATATGGAAACTTGCTTTAAACATTTAACGGACAAATCTAAAAAATTTAGGAATACTATATGGCACATAAAGCTGCTAAAGGCATATTTGGCAGCTGGTATTGCACCTAGGGGTTTACGGGTGTATGTTGAACCTGGTGTGGTCCAGGAAGATGACATTTTTATTAAAAAATGGCATAATGTTCAGCAGGTAACATCCAAGTTATTCTTGGAATTGTTAATAGACCATTATGAAATGTTTTTGGTGCCATATAAAGCTGAGGTCAATAAATGTTATGAGCAGGTACAACTTTTTATTGCTGACAGTAATTTTATCGCTAGAACCAAAAAGTATGTGCAGGAGATGGAAGATTTTGAGGGAGAATTGAAAACGCAAAATGAAGAAATATACTAGGGATGTTAATTACTTTAATAATGGAACAGCGTAGGCATGGAAACGTAAAAAACGAATGATTTGCTTTTCTAATGATAAAAAATGAAAGAAAGGGTGTTATTAAAAGAAAAAGAGTGCGATCTATACTAAGGAAACCAAGTGTGAATGTTTTTGAAGGGGATTCCAGTACATTGGAACTCTCTTCTAACCTGACCATACCTCTCAAGTGTACCTCATTACGAGGAACGTACCTCATTTGTCGTCTTAACAAGTTCATGTTCCTCCAAGTTCCTCAAATGTTCCACATTGAAAGACTCTGTCACACATTCAGTGTTAGGAATTTTTTTTAGTGAAATCCATTGTAAATAGAAATAAATCATATTAATTCGTTAAAATATCATAAGTAAAACCAGCATATTTTAACCATTTTATGTCCATTTTATGTCCATCCTAGTTGAAGTTGTTAATAAGCCATTAGTATGTGTTCCACATTTTGCCCATTTGTTCCACATTATGAGGGCTAGTGTTCCTCATTCTAGAGATGGAAGGTTGAGAGCTATGAACCTGACTGCCACTGATGTTGAAATTTTGGACAGTGGTGATAATGTTTCACCAATGATGAAACATTGCAGGGGCCCTTTGGACGAGGGGGATAAAGGCATAAACATCAGAGACGTGGAACGGAATTTCAAAAAAATGTTAGAGACATAGATGTGTCAACAGCTGGTGTTCAAGATGAAAATAATTTGGTGGTGAATTTAACATCACGTATTTTAACTAATGATGAAAACAAAGTACCTAATAAAGGCTTGAATTATGTACCTGCTTTTTTTGTGTCTCATGTATCTACTATTTCTGATATTAAGAATTTTTGTCATTTGTTGAATTTTAAATACTTCTTTGCCAATTCTGAGGTTAGTTTGCCTATATCTAGGTTTAAAATTAAGAAATCTACCTTTCAACCCCCCTACCATCCTATAGTTAAAATGTTTGACGAGCATGTTTTACGAGACGTATATGTTAATCAAAATGAGGTTTTTAGAAACTATAGTAGAAATTTGAATAAAGGGCAACAAGTAGCTCTGCAAAACCTATGTAATGACAATCAAGTGGTGGCAGTTAAAGCGGATAAAGGAGGGGCTGTTGTGCTTTGGGAATACTTAGAAATACACAAAGAAGTGATGAGGCAGTTGCATGAGCCCATCTCATATATGAGATTACCTTTTGACCCTGGATGGGGCTTTAAATCTATCATTGATACATTTTTGGAAAAGGCTGTAGAGGATTGGATGATCACTAGTGAGGTATGTCAACAGATGTAAGTGATTGAACCCAAATCACTCACCTCTTATATACTGCCTAAAATTCACAAAATGGTATTGAACCCACCAGAAAGACCTATTGTTTCGAGTAGGGGGTCTTTGATTGAGCCATTGTCTAAATATTTAGAGAATAGATTAAAACCATGTCATCAATTAGGCTGGAATCAAAGATAGTACTGAATTCTTGAAATTGATGAGTGATATACAGGTTCCTACATGTGCTTATTTATGCACTTTGCATGTCCAAATTGTTATATACTAGTATTCTGCATAAGGGAGGCTTAGCTGCAGTTAAATATTGGGCGGACAGTTCTGGACTGTTTAATAGGACACAGATTGAATTTACACTGAAAATGTTAGGTTTGGTTCTGGAACATAATGCTTTTACCTTCCTCGAGGTGTACTGCTGATCTAACCAGCATATCCTATGGTTCTGGAACATAATGCTTTTACCTTCCTCGAGCTGTACTGCTGATCTAACCAGCATATCCTATAACTGAAAAGTTCATCTCTACTTGATTCCCAAGTAGACTATTCTCTATCTGTAAAGCCTAGCACTTACTCCTACAGTACTTGCACCTTGATAAAGCACTTTTATTATAGATAGTACCCCACCAGCCTAAAACCCACTTCCCCCGGAGTCCTTTGGAAGTCTCTTTATCTACTACTTCTAGTATGTCGAGGGATCAGTTGCTAGTGTCCTCTCCAGCTCAACTGGTGAACCTGGGAATATTGAGGCAATGTTACAACTGCCTCATGTACACAGACAATCCTCTCCTTCTCCCACAAAACACAAATACATGCGAGAGATGCAACTATACGGCCAAACTGGAGGCTGAGCTCTCTCAACATAGGACTGGCAAGACCAGACAGGAGGAGAAGGTAACCACACACAATACATACCCAGTCACACATGGTACCATCACAACTTCAAATCATACACATACTCACACAAAGACATACTCGGAGGCTCTGATCAAAAATTTACCAAAACAGCAGAGGCCACCAAAGCAGACACCCAAACAACTACCACCTCACGACCCAACACATGCAACACATAGACCACACAGTCAGTGTCAAACAGTCACAGCCCTTAAGGCCAAACAAAATGCCAGACACACTTGTCATTGGTGATTCCATAGTCAGACACACTGATGTCCCGCTCACCAGACTGAGTAAAGAGAAGGTCACAGTAAGCTGCCTGTCGGGCGCTAGAATCCGCCACATAACGCAAGAACTCAGGTCTCTCAACTGCAGGTACAAGTACGACTCAGTCATTGTCCACGCTGGTGTCAACGACCTTGGACTACATGAAAAGGGACATCGAGGAGCTCTCTGATTATGTAGCCCAGGCAGGTATGACCCTGACCTTGAGCAGTATCCTACCTTCACCTAGAATGATGCCACAATACAGTGATAAGATGATCAGCTTTAATAATTGGCTTAAATTCTGGTGTCATTCAAAGGGGATCCAATGTCTGTTTGCCTGGGATGACATGCTGGACAAGCCGCGCTGCTTCGCAAGGGACGGCTTGCACCTGTCACCCCTGGGCTTCCGGATATTGGCAAAGGCTCTTGCCACCCCCATAGTGCCTTTTTTAGGCAAGGCTCAAATTCTAAACCTAACACCCTAGAACACCAAAAAGGAAAAAAACTAGGGGTAATGCTGCTCAATGCCAGAAGTCTCAATCTCAAGATGCACACACTCGAGGCCCTTCTCAATATGGAGAACATCAATATCTGTGCTGTGACAGAAACCTGGTTCAAGGCTCCTGAGAGCACCCCAGCACTAACAGGTTTCACCTCATATCATGCGTTCCGGCCCCAAAATCCAGACAACACCAAGAAAGGAGGGGGGGTGTCCATATTCATAAAGGACACCCACACCTCAAGGTTGGTGGCAACGCACGATGCATCGGAGACCATCCAGGTGCAATTAACCATAGGCAAGACTGCTCTGCAATTTGTAGCATGTTACAGGCCACCCTCTCAAACTCAGGAACCTCACATGGCCTTCCTGAAAACATTGTAGGGGATAAATGTATCTCCAAACACCATCATACTAGGTGACTTCAACTACCCTAATATAGACTGGAAACACTACTCAAGCCCGAACACTCTAACCCAAAGATTCCTGGAGTTCATAAACTCAAATGCCATGGAACAACTAGTCACCATCCCCACAAGAGGAGAAAACATACTTGATCTCATCATCACGAACATGGGATCAAAATGTTCAACACCGAAGTATACCCCTCACTGGTGAGATCAGATCATAAACTAATCTCGCTGGAGGTCCTCATCCCGCCCACCTGAAACAAAAAGACCACAGTGAAAAACTTCTCAAAAGCCGATTTCACACTTCTAAAAACTAGTGTGGTCTCCTTTAAGGCCCCTGAGCCAGTGGTAAACATTACTCAAACCACTGAATCACTTACAAATGCCTTCTACCAGCACCTACAGGACTGCATGGATCAGGCAATCCCAAACAAAACTAAGATTCTCTGTACCAAAGGCAAGCGTCCAGTCTGGTGGACCCCAGCCATAAACAAGCTCTACAACAAAAGGAGGAAGCTACTACAAGATAGAGCAAAATCCTTGAAAGGTAAGACACCTTTGATCATTATAAGTAAAAACTAAGAGCTCTCATAAAATCATCCAAGGCAAATTTTGAGAGAAAAATCGCCAAGGACTCTAAAGAGAATCATAAGGCCTTCTTTAGCTATGTTAGGAACCTAGGAGGAAACTCCCAGATATGCTCAGAATTAGTTCAAAATGATGTGAAAATTACTGAACCTACACACATTGCCAACATACTGGCTGACAGGTTCAGTGCAAACTTCTCCCCCCCCCAAAAGGAGAGATATCTATTCCAGAGGATTGTAGCCCCCCAAACATCTCCAACGCCCAGGTGAGAACTGCCCTCACTAAGGCAAAAAACACAGCATCCATGGGACCGGATGGTGTCCCCGGCTGTGTGCTTCATGAACTCAATGAGGAATTAAACCCACAGTTAGGACAGCTGTTTAATCTTAGCCTCACCTCAGGATACGTACCCAAGGAGTGGCGCACGGCGACTGTGGTCCCATTTCATAAGGGCGGTGCCTCCACAGACCCTGGAAATTACCGCCCCATTAGCTTGACAAGCCTTATCTGCAAAGCCATGCAGAGGATCATAATGGAACTCATAAATAAAGACATAGGGAACTTGCAGACTTTGGATCCAACCCAGTTTGGCTTTGTCAAAGGCAGATCCTGCCTCTTAAACTTGGTTGACTTTTTCAAGACAGTCACCAAGGCCATTGATGAGGGAAAGGCAGTCCATACAGCCTACCTCGACCTGGCAAAGGCCTTCGACACAATACCCCACTCAGGTATCATCGAAAAACTCATCAGCTTGAATGTAAACCCATACATCACAAGATGGGTTGCAAACTGGCTAAGTGACAGAACCCACAGGGTCAGAGTTGCTGGAGCCATGTCAGACTCAAAGCCTGTCACAAGTGGTGTCCCACAGGGCTCAGTCCTGGGTCCACTCTTGTTCGGCATCTACTTTTCTGAAGTACAAGCAAACACAGGAGGGTTATGGCTGACAAAGTTTGCAGATGACTGCAAACTGGGCCATAGTCGAAAACACATCTGACACAGATATCCTCCAGAAGGGCCTCACAGAAACGGATAACTGGTGCCAGAGCCATGGCCTGAAGTTAAACGCCAAAAAATGCATAGTCATACCCTTCGGGAAAAACAAGGTTACCCCTAGCTACCATATAGGTGGCAATCCACTGAGCACAGAAAAGTCATCAGGGATCTGGGGACCCAAGTTGACAGTAGCCTTTCGTTTGACACTCATGTTGCTAAAGTAGTTAGGAAAGCCTTCTATATCACCCACCTGATCATGAAGGGATTCACATCTAGATCAAGGGAGGTCATCGTCCCCCTGTACTCATCACTCATTAGACCTATGATTGAGTACAATGCCCCGTTCGGAATGTATCTGACCAGACACCTGCTGCAGCTTGAAAGGCCCCAAAAGTTCCTCACCAAAAGGATAAAGGGTCTCAAAAATATGTCTTATGCTGCCCGACTGAAAGAACTCCAGCTCTATTCAGTCTCATACCGCTTGCTCAGAGGTGACCTGTGCCTGACATATAAGGCCATGTCAAACCCAGATTTGATGAATATGCTTCACCTCAAAAAATCTAGATCCCTCAGAACCACAAGGGCGGGAGACTTAAACCTTGACACGGTTATAAATAGAACGTGCTGGAGGGACAGATTCATCACCCAGAGACTCCCTATGCTGTGGAACAAAATCCCAGTACATGTGAGGCAGAGCACCTCTCTGGCCTTGTTCAAGAGGAATCTTGACCAATGGATGGGAGATTGCAGATATACCCCAGGGATTACTTCAGTGTCACTGCTTGACAGAGGCACAGCAAAATGATAGGCATAGTTTTTATTCAAACTAAAGGGGTGGCGAAAGCCACATAACTATGGGCTAGGCTTATAAATGCCCTTGGGCAGATAGCCTAGTATGAACCTATGAACCTATGAACCTATATACAAGACCGAATGTTTTTTGTAAATCAAGGGTACTGCCATGGGTACGAATTTTGCGCCCATTTATGCAGATTTATTTATGGGTTATTTAGAGGATAAAATGATATATACCGATGCAAATGAGTACAAGCAATACATGAATATGTGGCATAGGTACCTTAATGATTGCTGGTGCATATGGGTTGGAACCACTGAAAAGTGGTATGCATTTGTGGAATATTTGAACAGAATCTAGTTTAATATTAGATTAAAAAGTAAAGCCCAACAATCCAATATTGATTTATTGGATGTAAATGTTACAAAGTTATTGGATGGCACTAGGGCTACTAGTTTATTTAGAAAACCTTTTTCCAAGAACTCAATATTGGAAGCAAGCAGCTGCCATCCTGCACATGTGATTCAAAATATACCTAGGGGACAATTTATGAAGTTGAGATGACTGTGTAGTAACCAACAAGATTTTGAGAATGAAGCAAAAGATATGAGAATGAGGTTTTCATATAGGGGTTATGAAAAGAAACTAGTAACTGAAGCATATGAGTCCAGTAATACTCAGGACAGAAACAAGTTGTTAAAAACTGATGTGGTTAAGGTAGATAAAATGGATGATAAGTTGAGATTAATTACTACTTTTAGTACTAATACCTTCAAAATGAAACAAATAATAGAGAAACATTGGCCCATTTTGAAACATGACCTGTTTTTTGAACAAATAATAGAACATCAATGTAGTTTTGGTTATCAAAGAGGGAAACGTTTGGGAGAATACTTGAACAGGCATAAAAAAAGTTCATTTATCGGCAAGGAAATAAGACGAGAAACATTGATAGGTAGTACCTTCTGTGGCAATTGTACATATTGTAAAATAGTATCTAAAACAAAATCTTTTACATCAGTGAATACAACCAGGGTATTTGACATCAGAGTTTTAGTCACTTGTAATAGTGACTGGACAATATATATGGCAGTATGCATATGTGGGGCCTTTTATATTGGGCAAACGTCAAGAACCTTTAAACAGAGGATAGCGCTACATTTGAGTGATGTCAATTGTAAAATAATACATAGTGCTTTGTATAAGCACTACTTGGAACATGTTGGAGCACATATAATTTTTGTAGGGATTGATAGAATTATAGGTGAAAACATTAGTGGGGGTAGGAAACATAAAATGTTAGATAAAGAAAAACTTGGATACTTAGATTAGGAGCACTACATTAACCTGGGTTAAATGAGAATTTATAACTGGGATATATATGGGAAGGTGTTGTTGTTTGTAATATAATTGATGTATATATGTCTTCAGCTGTGTGCATATATACATACATATATGTGTGTTTGTGTGTACATGTATATATATATATATATATATATATATATATATATATATATATATATGTGTGTGTGTGTGTGTGTGTGTGTAAATTGTATGCATGTGTGTGTGTGTATATGCATATATGTGTGTGTGTGTGTGTGTGTGTGTGTGTGTGTGTGTGTGTGTGTGTGTGTGTGTGTGTGTGTATGTGTGCATATGTGGCTGTGCGTATGCATGCGTATAATGAAATTGTTGATCTATATGTTGCGTGAGTATATGCACATTTATATATTTATATTTATTTAAAATATATTACTCAATTATGTTCCTCCTGTTGGAGTTTAATTTTTGAATGTGTAGGCATATATGTATGTAATATGTGCAGGGAGGTACATATATTGATGTATTTGTGAATTTTATTTTTATATTTATTTTTATTTTTTACTGTCATCATATTTGCATATTTGTTTCTTTTTGTGTACTATATATATATATATATATATATATATATATATATATATATATATATATATGTATATATACATGCGTGTGTATATTTACATGATTGTATTTATGTGTGTTATACAGGAGATTACTTTAAATTGGTAATTTAGTGTTGGTATTTAAGGGTTTGTTGGCGTGACTTCTGGGTTCATTTAGCACTGAAGGCGCCAATATGGTGAAACCGATATGCTTTTTTTGACGTGGGGAATTTTTCTGTAAGCTGCTTGCCATTGTGGAATAAATCTATTTGAACTCGTCCCTGTGATTCATGCAGTTTGTTGTTTATTGAGCGTACAGCTATTGGGGCTGTGAATTGGTGCTGGGTCCGTGTGTTTGTAGTGTATATATATATATATATATATATATATATATATATATATATATGTGTGTGTGTGTGTGTGTGTGTGTGTGTGTGTGTGTGTGTGTGTGTGTATATATATATATATATATATATATATACACACACACATAAATATATATATATATATATATATCTATATATATATATATATATACATATATATTTATATATATCTATATATCTATCTATATATGTATATATATATATATATATATATATATATATGTGTGTGTGTGTGTGTGTGTGTGTGTGTGTGTGTGTGCAGAACATGTACTGCAGATATACCAAGCACCATACCTCCCCACCCCTAAGTGCAAGAGATCTGCACAAAGGCTGCAAAATGGGGGAGGGGGGTGACAAAGGACCAACATTAGGGACACAATGTACATTCTGCATGTATAAATGTAGAATGTCACTACAGGAACAGGGTGTGTGTCAGCATATATGTTCAGAAGGATGTCAATTATGAAACTGTAATGTATGTCATCATATACTGACAGTCATCCTCACATGATCACAGTGATTCATCACAGGCAGGAATAAAATGATACTGTTCAACAGACCAGAAATATGGGCAATAAACGTGGACAATCTGGCCGGTGACAGGTATGCTCAGAATAGCTTAATGCAAGAAAGCATAACCACACCTGGCAAAGGGGGGGAAACCATGAAAATGTGGATATATCTGACATACTAGTGTAGATGAGCTGATACATGTGATGCAGTAACACTCTCCTGTCTGTTCCAACATCTATTGACTGGAATAGCACAAGTCCAAAACCCACTGACTTCCCAGGAGTTAGTCATGCAAATCTTCACATCCCCCCACTGATGTGTCAGACATATACATCGCTTATGGGTGCCAGCCAACACTACACATCTGCCAAATATCTGGACATAACATCACATTAGGGAAAATACACTGAGCTGCTAGCCATGTCACCAAGCTATATCCAAACTACAGGCAGACTGACACAACAAAAAAAGCAATCTTGCTATGGGGGAATACACATGTAATTTCAAATATACCAGGCCCTCCTGGGATTTAACAGCACTGAGAAACATACACCAGTGTGAAAGCGCATACAGTATAAGGAGTGTGTGAACCAAACTGTCAGCATGTTTGATACTCACACACTACCCCTACATATAATGGCCCAATACACAGTGTAGTATGATGCCTGACTGTGTTATGGGGCATGTCACAGTCTTACTCTACAAAAATGTAACACTTGATAGAGCACCAGAAACTGGATCCACATGCAAAGGCAGATAAAAAAGGAAACATAACACTTACATCTACCCCCCCCCCCAAGAAATAACAAATTCACAATACACTGCTACACAATCCTGACAGTCTGTCAACAATAGCCAGAAATACAAAGACCTCCCAACTGTACACACTCCCAAAGAATGTCCAGGCCTTGTTATCCTATATAAGACCTCTTACATATACAATGTCTGGCAGTCTGATACCTAACTGGGATGATATTACGAATTATGTCACTAAGTAATGATATACCATATCTCTATGCCTCTGACTGCATGATATATGAACAAAGTTTGACATACTCATGGACAGAGGCCTAAACATGGGTCCAGGATGGAGATATTGCTGTTATAAACTGGGAAAGTAGCTGGTGTAGGTTTAATGCTATCCCCCCGTCACACACAGTTCAAATGTGAACATCCCACACTCTAATGTGTCCAGCCCTGAATCCTGCCTGTCTGTACAATCCCACCGTCTGCAACCAATATAATATAGCCAGTCACACTACCCTCCTGTAGACTTTACATATCACTCTTAATGGCACTTGTCTGTCAAAATAACTCCTGACTCCCCTCCCCACCACAGACAACCTGCCTGTACTCTCTCGTACGCCTATCCCCCACACTGCCCATGACTCTGAACTGGTGTTCCCAAGTAGTTAGACCTATCCACCTTCGATACTGTATAGCCTACATTGTCAACATTCCTCTATCCCCCACCCCATTCACACACATGTATTCTTACTTACTCCTGCTGACCATCATTCTTCCCTGCTCTACAACATAACTCCACCTCCTCAGTGTCTCCCCGACCTGTCCCCTAATCTCACTACAGATGACAATGTCATCTGCAAACTGCACAGTCAACAGGGGCCCCTGTCTGATCATGCCAGTCAACCTATCCCTCACCACTGCAAATGTGAAAGGACACACAGCTGACCCGTGATGTACTCCCACCTCCACCTTAAATCCACCTGTCATGTCAAAACCAGAAATCACTGCTGTCACACTAGATTCCTACATATATTGTGAAGTCTGGCAGACTCCTCTGGCACCCATGACCTCCACATACAATACCACAACTACTCTCCAGGCAGCATGTTAAATGGTCTCTGTAGGTGTACATAGACACAATGCAGTGCATCTCAGCCTCAGTGCAGAGCTCCATCAACACTTGTGGATCAGCATTTGCATCTGTACCGCTCTTACCTGGTATGAAACCATACTGCAAATCATCAGTCATCACCATGTTCTCAACCTAGCTGCCACCACCTTTTACCATTACCTCATCCTGTAACCGATCAATGTTATCCCTCACTTGTTACTACAGCTCTGCAGACCACCCTTGCTCAGATCAGCAGTACCCATACATATTTGCCAACACCTCACACATCCTCTCATTTTCTAAGATTGCAGTAAACAATCCAGTTAAAAATACCGCTGCCAGGTCTCAGGAACACCTCCAGGTATCCACAGGTATGTCACCTGGAACAATAGCCTTTCCACTGTTGAACCCCCTCTTAGCTATCCTTACATTCTCCTTGATAATCTGTTGCACCTCCTGATTAACCATACCCACATCAGCCAACCTTCCCTCCCTCCCCTATTTTCCTAATGGAACAAGCTATAAAAGTTATGTTTCATATGTTCTAAACACATTCCTAGCTTGTATGCTTCACCCACATTCCTTTATCACCCTTTTGTGCTGCACATCCATCCTAGCTATGTGCCTCTGTCTAGCCAATAGTTACAGGCCCTATACATCATCTGTGCTGTCCAACGTTACATACAACCCCAGACTCCACATCTGTATGTCAGACTCCACATCCATAGCCATGTCCAACACTCTCTTTGCCATGCACCCCATCTCTTTATACTCATGTCTACTCTCTACATCTGTCTGTCAATCCCACTTCTCCTTTGCCAACACCTTTCTCTGCATACTCTCCTGTACTTCTTCATTCCACCACCACGTGTGTAGGAGCAGTCACCATCTGGGCAGCATGTCAAGCTGTGTCTGATTGAGCATAGAAGGTCACAGATGCATTAATGTAATGCTGAGTATGGGTACAAATTGGACACATCCACTGAGGGCAATCAGAAGGCCATCCCCATATAGGTCTGTGGTCTCATAGTCAACTATCTAACCCACTCTGTAATGGAGGTCAGCCACAGCACATAAACACACAACATAGCTAAAGACAACCAGTTTCTGACATGTTTAGGACAAACATCAACTCCCTGGCTCAACATCACTATAGAAGAATATGCATACCACATGTACCCCTACCCTCGCCATTAATCAGGTGCAAATTGCCTACTTACACATAATGCTATGCATGTCCATACAATTCTGCTAGGTACTGGAGTATTATTTGATGTAATGTTGCGGCTTCTGATACTCATTACTAGTGAGCTGTCTCTGTAAAGAACCATGGACAATGTCTGATGTCCTGTGATGTGTTTTTCCCTATTTATGTCTCTCAGATGTGATGCAGAGGCTTCCAGGTAGGTACTAGGCTTATGAATGCCTTTGGGCAGATAGCCTAGTATCTACCTATGAACCTATGTCCAGGAAACAGCAGCCATAACTATGAACCTATTTCCAGGAGACAGCAGTCATAACTGAGGCCATCCTGGAACACTACCACATCCTGTTCAGTCAGGGTCGCCAACATCAGCGGGAGAGGACAGCCCTCTGGGAAGACCTCACACAGAGAGTGAACACCTTGGGGAACCATGGCCACACGTATGAACAGGTCAGGCACAGAGCAACTGACCTGAGTTGGTGTGCACGGCAGCAGGCTATTGCAGTGGCAAGGTACCATTCCGCTACTGGTGGGGAGCCAGCCAGAGAGGCCCCACTTACAGCAATGGAGGAGCTCCTTGCCAACCATGGGATGGCCCACAGAGAACAACCACTACAAGATGTAGCTGTCATGGAGGTGGGTGCCACCCAGGAAACTGGTGAGAAGTGTCCAGGTAAGGCAAAAATCCACATCAGTGTACTGAGGTTACACTTCAACTGTGTAGTAACAGTCTTTAGATGCAGATGCCATTGCAAAATAGAGCACTGGGTAGGGTTTAGTAATGCACACATGTGCCCATTTCAGGTGAAGAATAGCAAATAGTGTAATATCATAGTGTAGACTGTACCTGTGCATACATGTAGCATTGCTGCTGGACTGATGGCTATTGTGAAGCTGCTTACAATACCTCTCCCTGACATTACCTAGGTACCTCTCATCAACATGAGGCACAGCAGCCTGAGGCCGGTAAGTATAAGATCTTCCTGTTGTGGCTTACCAGTGCCCCAGGCATTTTAAGGTCATGCAGGTCACCATGCAATGAATTGTTATAGTCAGCAAATTTCATGTATCTGCAAGATCACCTGTGGTGGGATTGACTGCATGATATCACAGGGGCCTATTTGCATGAGATGTCACATATCAATAGCATTACTCACAAACCTGTTATTGTTGGACATCTGGATAATGATTGCCAAAATGTGGGGACAAAGTGCCAATAGTAGGGACATGTTGTATACAGTACTGTGAGACAGTGCATATAAAAGGTGTACACACATGTCACAATGACAGGTATGTGTGAGATAAGACAATGTGAGCACAATACACAAGACCAAAGCTATGCAACCTGTCATGTGACCTATAATCTGTACAATGCAAATGTGAAACATACAACTCTGTTAAGGAAACATGTATGTAGAGTGGAAACAGTCCAAGAAGCTAGATGCATATGTGTGGACAGGAGGAAGCTCATACTGAGGTATATCAGCATGTGATACAACCACAGCAGTTGATCAGATTGGGTACACACCTGCCATCAATCATGGACTCCTGCAGTACCTGCATATAACAGTCAGCTCACATACCGGGATTTTCCCAATGCAGACCCTAAGTTGCCTGCTACAGCAAAAGCCATGGTTCGCATACAGCCTAACATGCTGCAAAGGGATTGAACGCTATGGACACATACACACAGCATTGCATATGCCATGTAACACAGTGCAGAAAGTCATCAAAGAGTGTACAAGAGATGGTGCAACAGTGACAGTTTGAAGAAGTGGACATCCCTACACATATGTTGGGAAAATCATCTCAGAAATGTCCAGGGAAGCTGCAAGGAGCCATACAGCAACAGTGAAGGGGTATCAGACATCTCTGTCAAGTACTGGGTGTGTATTACATGTGACATCAGTCTTCCATGGAGTCCACATGTCTTGGGAATAGGGTGTGTGTTTGACAATGGCAGTTGTTCCTCATAATACACAACAGCCAGTTCTGGGTAATGTCTGGACAACAATACATCAACTTTTCAAAATGCATGTGTGGAAATGTGTTAAGGTATTATGAGACCAGGGTAGAACTGAATGAACCAAGTCCTGTGCACGAGGGGATGCACGGTCCAAACCAAGTAGAAAGTTCCAAATAGACCAGCAAGGCAGCACAGAGTTCAATATATTTATTAAATACTGATGAATATAACAGACTAGGGTAGAACTCTCTTTGCGTACAATTTGGTCATGTTAGTTTGGCACAGTAACAGCACTGCACAACAGCAGAACAGCACTACCCACACAGTGAAGCAGGGTGATGGCAGTGTCCTGCTTTGGGTTTGCTGTCCACCAGCTTGAACTGGGGCTGTAGCCAATTTGGATTGTATTATGACCACTTCCAAACATCAGTCCCTTGTGGCTAAGATCTGTCTGGTATCTGCCATATAACTATGGATGGGGAGGTATCCCAACATTGCACACAACAATGGGCCACACCCTACATCCAAATTAACAAAAGGATGGATTCACAAGAACAAAATCAACAGTCTGCTGTGGCCAAGCCTAAGGCCACACCTACATACAGTACACAGTCTGTGTGGTGACTTGACAAGTGCTGTGCACAGGGGATGACCTTGTAATCAGACAGGTTTGGAGATGTTTGCCAAGGGAGAGTTTGCAAACATTGCCATGTTGAGATGTGCCATGCTGTGAAACACCACCTCAAGAGGACTGACAGCTGTACTGTGAGCAGCAGGTGCTTTACCAAAGTATTGGTTTACTGGTGTGCACCTTCTGCAAGACAGCTCTTGTAATACTAATATGTACAATATGCTAACCCTACCTCATATGTATTTTTCTCATTCAGAATGCATAAGTTATATGTCATACGAAATGGTGGAAATCTCATGGCAATATTCATGTGGTCTGATGTGATATGTCACAAAACCCTTGCATGTTAAGAGGGGTGTGTACACTTACTATATCCACTGTCAGTTTGTGAAGTTGTTTGAGAAAATGCCCTTGTTTTCACATACATGTATTGCAGGTTATGACAACTTGAAATCACAGTATGACATTAAAAGTAGGTTCACCAATCCACTGGTCAAATCAGTAATGTACCAGATCAACATAGGAGGTATGTGCAGCAGACAGGAAGTATGACCCACATATCGAAATAGATGTGAAAACTCTATACAGTTTGTAGTTATGTTCCCTAGGTTTTGCCACAGTGCTATACAGGTGAACAGCACTGATGTCTACATGGGTGTAGTGTATTTTAGTTGAAGGCTAAACACCTACTAAAGACAGTCACACATACCAGTGGTGTAAAGTAATAGTAAAACTAAGTTGAAAGGCATGCACTGCATGATGCTGAGGGCTTGTCTAGAGTGTGTCTGTTGTGATCTGGGTGTGTGTCATGACTGTCACCCTCTGCCTAATGTGAGGTCTGTGTAATGCATGTGGGACACCTTGTGTGTGTGAGTGTGTGTGTTTGTGTGTGAGTGTGTGTGTGTGTGTGTGTGTGTGTGTGTGTGTGTGTGTGTGTGTGTGTGTGTTTGTGTGTGTGAGAGTGAGTTTGTGATAGTGTGTGAGAGTGTATGTATATGATAGCAAACTGTATAATGATGTTAGTTATGTATATATCTTGTCTTTTCCTCACAGTTGCACATGGTGTCCCAGTCCCTCTCACTATATAGGTGATGTTAGCTTGTTTGGCGAATATGACCATGATGATGACCATAGTGGGGCACAGGTGGGGTTGTCATGGGCTGCAGCTGTGTCGCTGGTTGGCATTCCACCTTTGTCAACCCCATCCCCACATGTGGCCACAATGCCCACACAATCCCCATCACCAGTGGCCACAAGTGAAGGACAGCTGGGTGCAGGCACAGGACATGCAAGCGTGGAGACTATTGCAAGTGAGAAGCCAGCCACTAGCCATAGCCAGACTACTGATAAGGTCACACACAGGCAGATGGGCAGAGGTGGTCAAAAGAGGACTGCTGCCCATCCACCCCATGTAACAAGTGCCAATGCAGTTACCAAGTGCATGTTTTGGGCTGTAATGGATATGAAGGCATGTAATGAATGGAACACCAGACAACTGCACAGGGTTGTGGCAGGCCATCTCCCTGGTGCTCATGGCTGTCTCCAGGACCTTGTTGCAGCCAGGCATGAAGGCAATGAGATCATGGATAGACAGTTGTGTGAGATCGGGGCACTCATCAACCATGGAATATCTGTGCTTGAACATTTGGCAGGGGAGAGACGGCCACACCAGTGGCAGGTCCAGTTCCTATATCCATGACAAGAGATGATGAAAAGTACACCCTTCCATGTATGGTCCACAAAACATCAGTGTATGGCAGCCACATGGTGTGACTGTGTGCAGGCACACACACACACACACACACACACACACACACACACACACACACACACACACACACACACACACACATCACAATCAGGAAAGAGGTCACCTCAACACACATGCACCAAACATGCATATGCCATATCATTCCCACACCCCAAACACACATCCATAGTGTCAA
>NC_056734.1:325582966-325675466 GCF_019279795.1 Protopterus annectens | reverse complement strand
AAGATAACTACAATACACAGCTACATAATACAGACACTCTGTCAACAATCACCAGAAGTATACAGACCTTATTTCTGTATAGACTACAACAGAATGTCCAGGTTTTGTCCTCAAATATTAGGCTTCCTATACATTGCACGTCTGGCAGTCTGATATATCACTGGCTTGATATAAGGAATTATGTCAGTAAATAATTGTATACTGTACATATCCACCTCTTACTGCATGACATATGAATAAAGGGTGACAGACCTGGGGGAAAGAGGCACAAACACAGGGCCAGTATTGACATATTGCAATTATAAACTGAGAACATTGCTGGTGTAACAGGGTTTGTTGTGACAGATCTCTTCTGAGGGATATGAAGTCAGTAACACACATGGATGTTAACATTTACTGACTGCAATCATCAGAGTATGCTACTACATTTATAAAAAGAGAAAATGTGTGAGTAACACACCAAATCTAAGATTCCAAACTGTGGCCAGTCTGCAGATAGCCCTACAGGTGAGAGTTTTCTCAACCACATAACACTGTCATGCCAGACTTTAAATCATGTAGAACAGCCATATCCACACCAACCACATTAAACCAACATTATGTCAAATGTAGAACAGCAATACTTACATTCTGTCCCCATGCCTGGAACATCCCCCTCCAGTCTGTTGGCCTGTCTCCACAGTTTTTGTTGTAAGAGTTTTTTCCAACTTCCCTCTGTGATGCTGTTTGTCACACACCCACATGAAGTCCTGCTCACAGTAAAGGAGAAGGGCCAACACCCACTTGGAGTGCTTACATATAGGAGTGTATTTCTATGCAATTGGCTATAGGAATGATACCACAGCTGTTCCACATGCAATTAGCAAGTGGAGGACTCCAATTCATGCACAGGTCATCAGTTGATCATGAGCATTACCTATCAATGTCAAGCTCCTGCCTATGCAAAACAGATGCATTTTTCTATATCTACCAGAGAGGGGGGAGGGAGAAAGAGACACACAGGGAAGGAAAGAAAGGATGAGAGAAAGAGCCAAGAGTGTTTGTGTATGATCTGTGGCTGGAGAGAGATCTCTGGGTATTATAATGATTGCCTATATATACATTTATGGCTATGGATTGTCTACAACATCCTCTACGGTGTTGACAACTTTTGGCCTTGTAATGTGACATTGGAACATATGGGTCCTCAATATGAAAATGTAGCAAAACCCAGCTTGCAATGGATCTTGTTATTACACAATCACAACAGCACCCACACAGGATACTGCTAATACATACCCACTCACTTGTCAGTGCTGTGTTTCAACCCCCTACCTAGCTATATATTGGTACTCCAGTGTTGCACAGTTATTGCAGGTGCCACTGAGTTTATATATTGGAGAGTTGTCCAAAGGTATTTTTGAAGTTGAGCAACATCAGCTGCAGTGTTAAAGGAGGGGAGAGGGAAGTGTAGGAAGTGTGAATGACCACAAAATCAGGTATCAACAAAGACACACACTAACACATGCAGACATTATCACAGTTGCCAGGACCAGGATTAGAACTCCTACCTGACTAGTTTGCTACACTACAGTATTATGTAGCTATCATAAGTGCCACGGAGCTTATAAAGCTGGATTGCCACGGAGCTTATAGGGCTGAGACTTGGCCAAAGGATTATTTCAAGGTGACTGACATCAGCAGGTGTGCTAAAGTAGGGCAACGGCAGGTATAGTGAGTGTGAATGGCCTCAAAATCATTCATTTCCACATACACACAAACACACACATTATTACAGTTACCAGGACCAGGACTGGAACTCCTTCATAATTAGTTTGCTACACTACAGTATTACACAGTTATCATGAGCACCACAGAGCTTATAGGGCTGAGATTTGGCTGATGGTTTATTTCAAGGTGACTGACATCAGCAGGAGTGCTAACATGGGCAATGGGAAGTGCAGTTTGTGTGAATGGGTCATACATCATTCCTCTAGAAAGACACACACATGCTCACAGTCACACACACCTTTACATTTGACAGGACTGAGTACACAAATGCTACATGAATACTGATTTGTACTATCATGTTACACAGTTATCACAAGCACGACAGACACTATAAGGCTGAGGGCTACCAAAAGGAATGTGTACAGTGATTGACATCAGCACATCGTGTGATATTGGTCAATTGGATTTGTAGTGGGTGGGACATTCCTCATAATGGAATTCTCTCTGTCATTGTCTGTCTCTCTCTTCCCCACATCTCTGTGTGTGTATGTTTGACATATTATAGTGTGTTGACCTTGGATATGTGTGAGTATTACTATCCAATGTGCGTGTGAAGCATGAATGGTGTACAATTTGGTGTGTGTGCACAGACATCTACAAATGACAGATATGTATAGTCCACTGTGTTGTCAGACATGGGCTTCATTTCTCTAAGTGTAGGAGCATGCCCAGTATGACCTTCTGTATTGAGTGTGTGAATCCATTCCAGGTAGGGTTGTACTCCAGTCTAGGGTTTGATGTTCTAAACATACACCAAGCAACCTGTTTCTGCAGGATATCTGTAGATAGGTTGACAATATGGAGTCACAATGGGCGACAGATAGGGGGGGAATATTGCTGTTTGTGCTGTTTGTGTTACATGGTAGGTTTTAAAAGAGATATTCAGACATATGTACTGTTTCATCAACTACTGACAGATATAATTATTTTATCACAGTTACTTACTGGGAAATACAAGATGAATGAATGAAGCTGAGTCCAGTATTGTGGTCCACCGCCTACACATTCTTGCACACTGCCATTCTAGATGGGTAGCTGCAGACACTTGCTGATGGGTCTGTGTAAATGGTCCAGCACCTTGGTACTATGGTGTCTGAGGTTCCCCTTCTTGTACATATATCAACTTAACAGAATGGCCATATCCTGCTGTGGCCATACCTCTCAGCTGTACAGATTCACCCAGGTTACCCAGAGGCAGGGCTCATATATCTGGTCAGTTCCCCTTCATATTGTGGTTTACAAGCAGGTTTGTAGCCACCCATTACTGAGTTTGCAGGCAGAGGTAGTATGGAAACACATTAGCGTTTCAGACTTCACACACTCCATGACGTCCATGCGTCTACATCCCCCACTCTGTTATTCTATCCTCTTCTTAACATTATGCGAGTGATATCTGAGAAGTATCCCTATAGCTGACCTTTCATCCCAGCAGTATTTATAGATTTTTTCACAGTTCATGCAGTGGGACATGGGGGACATGCTACTGGGATTTGTCAACATGGCCTTGCATTTGTATTCTGTTGACTATGTTATGTTGTTAGTTGTGATCTCATGAGATACCATATATTGGCACTATGGGTGAGGTGCAAGCCTTTGACAGAGGACTGTAGGCCATTTGGTAGTGATGCAGGCCATCTGTAGCAGGCCACTGCATTCTGTCACTTCCACATTCCCAGGCTGCAAGCCAGTGGATTCCCTGGGGTGACAAGGTAAGTGTGCAAGGTGTTAATGGCAATAGTTCCTGTCCATATTGATCCATTGGTCTGGATGCAGGCAGGGTACTGCTTACAGTTAGGGACACACCTGCATAGGACAGCTCTTCAGCATGCTGCATTCTGTGGGTATTCCCTTATAGAAGTGGGGTCATACTGTACTCATTCCCAACAGCAAGGATATAACCTGTGATAAACATGTGGCTGATGGTGGGGTGAGCTGAGTGCATGTGTGATATGGAAGCTACTTGCAGCTGACTCATAGATATACCTGGGACATTCACCTTATGCTACCTTGTGCAGGGACATAGGCAGTCTCTCATTACTTCATAACTGTGCCTTTTGCGGTCTGCCAGTGATTGGCCAGATTACATCAGTATTCCATACTACATGGACAACTAATATGCTGCTAACCTGTCTGTACAATTCCAATGTTGTGTGCAGCTGACAGTTACATTTTATGCACTCTGTCTAGAGTATTTCCACCTGTGTACTGTATGTATGTAAGGGCCCACATTCATGGCATGTCCATCTTTCAGACGGTGACAGATATTGACATCTGGACAGTGAGTATGGATGACTGCTGACATGGGTATTGCTGAGAAGCATTATGTTTGGCATTGCAGTTGTCAGAACATGGCCCTGTCAACCACAGTACTACCCATAGGCCACTGAGACACAGCCCTCCATGCCTACATGCTGATCACTTCCAGACAATGTTGAACACACAACCTAACATGCAGGCCCCTGCATATTGTACACATGCAAGAATCTATACTGTAGATTGGGCCAGCTTGGGTAATCTGTGCTCTACTGATACTACTCCTCACACTTACATGTTAGTGCATTTCTAAATAGGATTGTGGGGTGGGGGCACACCTGACAACTTTAAACTGTGCTATGACTGTATTGGTATGTCAGTTACTCTGTTGACATCCACATAATTTTGTATTCTGACCTATCATGCAGACTAGAGGCATATCAGTGGAATACACCTCTTAGGTTTTAGTGACCTACATTTCAGTTTCAGACTTCTTACTCTTCAGAACTAACATACAATTGCCAGAACTGTTGCAGTCTGTCTGTGTAGGTCTGGAGGGGGCTGTTCTCCATTACCATCAATTGGAGGCCTTAGTCCAGCCTTTCTTTATGGTAATCTACACCTATCCTGCTGGCTGAGGCTGGTTGTGGGTATGTGAGCCTCACTGACATGCATGTGTGTGTCCTACGGACACACATTTGGTCCACCACATGTACTGCAGTGGGATTTGTCACCTTGTCTAGTACTGCCTAGTGTGTTGACTCCAGTATTTGTTATGGATTTCATGCTGCCCATATAGGCATCCAGTATCTGCTGCCATCCCATTTAGCTACCCGATTCCCTTGCATGCTTACATCCATGCCATAGATACAACTATCAGAACATACTAGTCCATTCAGTAATTGATAGGACGAGTAACTTACTTTGTGGTTGGGGCAGTATTGAGGATGGTGCTGGAGGGCTGACTATGTTAGATGCACATATTACACTCCCTGTACATGGTAAAGCACAGGTAGTGCCATGTTTGGCATCCCTTTTACTGTATGTGCAAGTTAGAGAGTGGTGTCATTCCCTGGTTCCCTACCGTGTCAGTGTATATGCTATGCTGGGCATGCCTCATTCTGCCTACATGGGCAGGCTCAGGTGGTTCCTTCTCCAAGTCCCTCTGTGCCTGTGATGGCCTTGGCAATGGTGGAGGGCTTTGTGGCCTTGCCCTGTGCTGTTCCCTGCTGCAGCTGTTTCCACAGGGTCATATTGTGTAGCATGACACATACTATGAACATCTGTGTACATGTAGTTGGAGTGTACTGCAAGGCTCCACCAGATATATCCAGGCAGCGGAACCGTGACTTGAGCATCCCAAACACATGCTCTATTATGATTCTGGTTTGTGCGTGTGCCTCATTATGGAGTTCTTGTTAAGGTGTGTGTGCATTTCTGATGGGTGTCTTCAGCCACTGCTCCAGTGTGTAACCAGCATCCCCCACTAGGTGGCCATATGGAATGTCCCCCCATGGCAATTGACTGGTACAGCTGTGTCATATGCCAGATGTGGGAGTCGTGATAGCTACCAGGGCTGCCAGCACACACATTCAAGATAATGCCCTGGGCATCGCACATGACCTGGCAGTTGATGGAGAAGAAGCCCTTGCTGTTTATGTAGACCCTACCCTGCTTGCCTGGTGGTGCTTTGATGTGTATTTGTGTGCAGTCTATAGCACCCACAACCTCAGGGTATTCTGCTACTTGGTGGAAGAGACGAATACTGCTGGTCAACACCTCACAGGTGATGGGAAAATATATGTGCTCACCGGCATGTGCTGACATGGGATCTAGGAACTGGTAGAGTACCCTGGATGCTTATGCCTGTGAGATCCCCATTATATTCCCAGTTGCCCTTTGGAAGGTATCTGTGGTTAGTATTCTTAAGCCTTGGTATCCACTGGGATGGGTGCCCCTCTGTTGGTTCTGTGTGTGAGGTGGGGCCGGCACAGCTCAACAATTTTCTGTAGAATGTCCTTGTCCACCCTATAGAGCTCCACTATCTCCAGCTCATGTAGCCCCTGGTAGGTTACCCTTTGTCTGTGCACTCTTTTCCTTCTCCTCACTGTGGGATTGTCGTCAGCATTCACATCCTCACCACCCTCAATCTCTTGCACGCATTGATGTATGAGAGCAACAGCAGCCCCTGCCATTTTGTTAGTTTTGTCAGGTAAAATTTCCCCGTCTTTGTACACAGGTGATGTAGAGTTTGTGGGAAAAACCAGACTGAAAGGAGTTTGCATAGTTTATAGTAGTGTGCTGGGCTGGGCTGCTGCCTGTGTAATTGGCTGATTCTGCTACAGTTCACCTGCCAGCTATGCTAGTTCTCCTTGATTGCCTTCTTACTGTTGTTTTCCCTTCCCATTGCCTTCCCATTTAAGCCCCGAAGCGCGACATGCATACCCAGTGCTCATATGTGAACTGAGCTGCTATTTCCTGTTTTTTTGTTTAAAACCTCATGTGCTGTGTGCACACCCATTTAGGCAGGGAAAACAGTGCCCAACATTGTGAGACACACACCCCCTTCCTTAGTTCTGCTTACCTAAGAGCTGGCATGGGCTGCAGGGCTCCAATAAGTTTACACCAAGCATGACACACCCCCTACTGAAGTCATCCTCTTGCCCTGCCTAAATGGTTCCCTATTCCTGCACGTGCACGATTAGGTGCAGACTTCCAGTAGGTAGAAATCTGTCATTCAGTATAGGTCCCTTCATTTGCATACCCCAGTGTGCAGGTCCATAGTTACAATTCCCAAGCACACCCTTTCCCCTTGGTAACAAGTGCTCCCTTGTCTTGTGTACATTCTACCTCCCATTGACTATAATGGCAGAATGCATATTTCTGTTAAATGGCAGTTTTTCCCTTTTTTTTTAATTTTCTGCACCCCTGTGTTTGCACGCCGCTACCCTTAGCTTAAACGTCCGAGATTGGCCAAAAAAATAAAAGTTTTATTTTTACAAAAATTATGTTGCTTTTAATGCCAATGCCCTTACATTTGGCCATTGACTTGTCTGTTCTACATAATACATGCTTTTTAAGAGCTGTCATGTCCCCGTTTTGTCAGATGCAAAAATGTATTCCGCTACACTGTATGGCTGTACTGTCTGGACATGTTTGGGGACAACATATGATATTAACCCTTACTTTTGCAATAGTAATGTCAGTACTCACAGTGAGTAATCACAACACATTTCTCACAGGCCATGTCAATGGTTATCCACACCTAGGATAACCTCATATTCCAGGTCAAGGTCATGGTCACTAAAGCACTCTTAGGACAGTGAGAGGAAGATCACCTTCCTCCTCTAGAGAACACCATCACACTAACTCACCTTATAGTTCTCATGGTAGCCCATCATCCAGATCAGTTGCACAATCACCAGACCTATTGATAGGAGATGCATACCACTCATTTGATCTGCAGCTACAGTGACTTACATTCATTGATAAATATGTTTGCGCACTGGAAATAACATTTAGTTGGGGGTTGTTGTTGAACATATATGTGAAGTTATTTCCTCTCCAGCTATTACTTTTACCATATTCTGAAGCTGCAGTCTTTTAAAATTCTCATAACTTAACAGTGGGGGCAAACACAATGATAGATATATTATCATTCTATATGCTTACACATACATAGGAAATCACAATAGCAATGAGTAAACATTTCCAGGTCCATTACGTCATTTAGAGATGACACATTAAAATAATCATCCTGCCATATAAACTTAACTACTGCCAGTACACCCTCCACCCATCTATTGTCTACCCCTTTTTCTCATTTTTGCAAATGGGGTCGGGGTGTCACTTCAACAGTGGCTAGCCCTGCTGCAGCCAGTACTCCCTCATCCCTGCAGAAATGAAGACAGTTTCTGAGTTCATAATTATTTTGAATGGCAGTAAGAAAGAAATCTGATGTGCAGTGCAACATAATTCTTTATACAGAAATTGCAAATGAAACTTAAAATTTTCACTACTGCCAGTACCACTTTCTACTTCATAATAAATAAATAAGTAATCAAAAAAATATATTATACAGCATGTGCAACTGTTGATTTATTTAATGATTTGCTGCCTTTCATCATCACTGAACAAGAATCAGTTAGCACTCAGGCACATAGATTTAAAAAAAAAATTAAGATGAGAAAGAGTGTCACATGAACAGTGACAGTAGACCAAGCAAGGCATAGCATAGCCCACATGTATCACTAAATGCATCAATTAAACTCTTAAGTGTTTTAAAAAAAATGAAACATTAACCTAAATACCCTAGTTGTTATATCGTGGTAAGGAAGGAGACCACACGGTTTATGGAGTTGTAAGGCCTTTCTTTATTAAGAGCCTCCAGGTGCGCACCCATGCTTCTTCACACAACTTCTGCAAGTCATCTACTACACTGAACCAACAGGTTACCAGAGAATATAGAACCAACAGTACATGCTGAATTCCCCACAGCGCCCCTACAGTACAACAACCACATTACCAGCCCGAATACTACATTCCTCCCCTTTTAAGCTAAGACATACTGTCTTACATAAGCCAAACTAGGGAACAAGTTCCACAATGCATTTAATCATTTACTTGTAAATAACAGGCTAGTTATTAACTGGTTACCATACCATCTACTATTTTTTTAAGGCTGGTAATCTATACATGCACTTTTGTTAACATTGATAGTCCTTCAAGTAACTAGGTTTAACCAGCACACGCTTAGAACGGCGCAGTGGTACCACCTTAGGTGACTCCTGTGTCACAGTTACCACTTCAGGTATCGGTGTGTCCTTCCCTGGAACAGTTGGATCCTCGGAAACCTCTCCTTCCACGTTCTGGTGGTCTCCCTCAATTTGCGATCCTCCTGCCACTGCGAGCCCTGGTTCCGAACTTAACGGTAGTTCCGAGGCCAGCAGTTCCATGGCTTCCTTCTTCTGTTCGCTTCGTAGAATTTGGTCTACATGTCTCTTTACCAGGAAATCTCCATTCAATCTCACCTGGTACGACAATGGTCCTGTGCTCTTGACAATGAACCCTGGAATCCACTTAGGTCCATAACTGAAATTTCGTGTCATCACTGCATCTCCCTCCAGAAAACTTCGCTCTCTCCGTCGTCTATCATGACATTCTTTTTGCCTCCACTGGGTCCCCTCCACCTTAGCTCGGACATTTGGATACACTAGATCCAACGTGGATCTCAATCTCCGTCCTTGCAACATCTCGGCAGGTGACAAACCCGTGGTATATTGTGGTGTAATACGGTAGTTGAATAACACCCTTGATACTTTTGCTGCCATACTTCCTTCTCCAGACTTTTTCATCATTGCTTTAAAAGTTTGGACAGCCCTTTCAGCACAACCATTTGAAGCTGCATGGTAGGGTGCTGATGTGATGTGTACGATGCCATTTTTTCTCAGAAAACCTTTGAACTCTTCACTCGTGAAACATGAAGCATTATCGGATACAATAGTCTCTGGTAGTCCTTGGCTACTGAAACTCCTCCTCAAACATTCAATGGTAACGAGAGAAGTGGGTGTCTTGACTTGATAGGCATCCATCCATTTCGAATGAGCATCCATGATTATCAAAAACATGGCCCCCATGAATGGTCCTGCATAATCTATATGAAGTCTCTGCCAAGGTCTACTCGGCCACTCCCATGGATGTAGTGGCGCCGCCACCGGCAAGTTGCGATGTTGTTGACATGTTTTACACACATTCACAACGACTTCGATCTCGTGGTCCAACTTGGGCCACCAAAAATAACTTCGGGCTAAGGCCTTCATTCGGGTAATGCCCACATGACCTTGGTGCAACTGCTGTAAAAGTGCCCTTCTTCCTGGGGACGGAATTATCACTCGTGACCCCCACAATAAGCATCCATCTTGCACACTCAGCTCTGTTTTCCTCACCTCATAAGGTCGAAAAACTGGATCCGTTTGTTGGACTGGCCAGCCTTGCTGAACCCACTGAAACACTCTAGCAAGCACCGGGTCTTTACGTGTCCAAACTCTCAGTTCCTTAGCAGACACCAATGTTATGTTTTCCATCATCAAAACTCGGTCCTCCGCTTCCTGTTCTTGAATATGCCCTGGTATCGGCAGACGACTTAGCGCATCCGCATTACTATGGTGTTTCCCGGGCTTATAAACAATCTCGTATTCATAAGCTCTCAACGTTACAGCCCATCTCTGAATGCGGGGAGAAACCATCTGCGGCACTGCTTTCATCTCGTTGAACAGTGACAACAAAGGCTTATGATCGGTACAAATAGTAAATTTCCTCCCATAGAGGTATTTGTGAAATCGCTTGATTCCAAACATCACAGCCAAACCCTCTTTATCTAACTGGGAATAGTTTGACTCCGCTGGTGTCAAAGTCCGTGACATGAACCCAATGGGTCTCTCTTGTCCATCTGGCATCCGGTGTGCCAACACAGCCCCTAATCCATAGGGTGAGGCATCACATGACAAAATTAAGTCCTTGTGACTATCGTAGTGCACCAAAACCTCTGAAGACTGCATTAGTTCCTTTGACTGTTCAAACGCTCTGTCCTGTTCCTTTTTCCATGACCACTGAGCCTCCTTCCTTAATAACTTATGTAAAGGAGCTAACAGGGTTGACAGATTTGGCAGGAACCTGTTATAATAGTTGAGTAAGCCTAAATAGGCTTTCAGTTCTGTAACATTTGTGGGTGCTGGTGCCTGTTGAATGGCTTCCACTTTATTTGGCAGGGGGTGTAGGCCTGATGCATCCACCTTGTAGCCCAAGAATTCTGCTTCCTTTGCCATGAAAGCACATTTACTCCGCTTCACCCGTAGACCTGCCTCTCGCAGTCGTCTCAGCACCTCATTCAGCGTCTCCAGATGCTCTCGAATGTTCCTACCCATCAACAGGATATCGTCTAAATACACAGCCACCTTTGGAATTCCTGCCACTAGTCCCTCCATTATTCTCTGGAAAATAGCTGGACTCGAGGAAACCCCAAAAGGTAAACGATTGACTTGGAACAAACCTTTGTGTGTGTTCAGGGTAACATACTTTGACCCTTCTTCCAGCACTACTTGTTGATATGCCTGACTGAGGTCCAGTTTACTAAACCTTTCACCTCCCGACAGCTTTTCAAACACATCCTCCACCTTTGGCAAGGGATACTGCTCCAGCTTTGAGACTTGGTTCACTGTTAACTTGTAGTCACCACATATACGTACAGCACCATCTGGCTTTAATACTGAAACAATTGGTGCGGCCCATTCCGCAAACTTTACTGGTTCAATTATACCTTGCTTAGTGAGTCTCTCTAACTCAAACTCAACTTTCTTCTTCATCGCATATGGTACAGGACGGGGTTTGTAAAATCTTGGCGTTACGTTTTCTTTCACGTGTATCTTTGCTGGTGGACCCCTCCAGGTCCCCAGTTCCTCTTTGAACACTTCTTCATTGTTCTCCAGCACCTCTTGCAAGGTCAGGCCCAGCTGTTCTACTTTATGGAGCTGTAGGCAGTCCATGTTTAGCTCCTTTAACCACACCCGGCCTAGCAGGTTTGGTCCCTTACCTGCTACCACCATGACTGGCAACTCTTTGACTTGATCTTTATATTTTACCTTCATTTTCACCATTCCCAACGTGGGAACTATTTCACCCGTATAGGTTTTCAAAGTCACTGAACAGTCCTGCAGCTTACGAGCTTCTCTGGGCCATAACTTCCCATACTCAGCCTTTGACAGAACTGTCACACTACACCCCGTATCCACTTCAAACTGCACCATTTTACCATTTAAGTCCAACTGGGTTTTAATGGGATCAACTCTTTCCCACCTGGCCTCTTTCACGTTAAACATTGTGAACACTTCTTCGGCTCCCCTGGTTTGTTGATCTGTACCTTCACGCATGTGGTGCGCATACTGCCGTTTTATTTTTCGGTTTCCCTTCCTTTCCATCATACTGCTTTTTTCCTCCCCCTTTTTCGGCTGGTCCCGAGAGGGCGTTGAGTGGCACATTTTTTTTACATGGCCCTTTTTCCCGCAAGCATGACATTTTTCAGTTAAAAAACGACAGTTCCGTGACAAATGTTCACCCCCACACCTGTAACAAGCATACTGACCAGACTTCCCTTGTGATTTATGCTCCATAACCACTTTATGCACTGGCAGTGGGGTCGCACTCCTGCTTCCAACCCCTTCCGTGGTTTTCTGTTGTAAATCACGAGTGTCTTTAGTCGCTGTCTCTATGGCCTGTGCCAACTTCAAGGCCTTTTCCAACGACAAGTCAGGCTCCGCTAACAGTCTGCGTTGTATGCGGTCATCTGCAATGCCACATACGAGCCTATCTCGTAGCATTTCAGTCAGTCTGTCCCCATAATCACAATGTTGTGCCAGTTCCCTCAACACTGCGACATACTCCATTACCGTTTCATTAGCCATTCTAGTCCTTGAATTTAACTTGAACCTCTGGACTATTGCACTCGGCTTCGGATTATAATGTGACTGAAGTAAACTCGTCAACTCTGTGAACGATTTGTCCCCCGGTTTATCCGGACTCAATAAGTTCCTCATCAGACTGTATGTCTTACTGCCCACCGAGATTAGCAATATGGCTCGCTTCCGACCCGCTTCCATTATCTGGTTTGCCTCAAAAAAATGTTCCAACACTTCACAATACTCCTCCCAGGTCTGTGCCTGACAGTCGTATGCAACTAGTGACCCCAACATGGAACCAGACATCACTCCAGTAGGCCCCGTCTCTTCGTCGTCCGACATGAACTGCAGCCCACCAGTTTACTCGCAGCGGACTCGGAGGCATCCCATCCTCTCATCGCCAATATGTTATATCGTGGTAAGGAAGGAGACCACACGGTTTATGGAGTTGTAAGGCCTTTCTTTATTAAGAGCCTCCAGGTGCGCACCCATGCTTCTTCACACAACTTCTGCAAGTCATCTACTACACTGAACCAACAGGTTACCAGAGAATATAGAACCAACAGTACATGCTGAATTCCCCACAGTGCCCCTACAGTACAACAACCACATTACCAGCCCGAATACTACACTAGTCCATAGTTTTGGAGTAGACTCCACCTCTTAACCTGTGCAATCACATGCCATGCATGAGCATGCTGCTGGCTGGTCATCATTAGTCAAAGTGAAAAAGTGAAAATAGAGCTTGGAGCTGCAGTGACACCATAGGTCACTTCACCAAAACACCTGTGCATGATCATATTATGCAGAATGCAGCGGGCAGTGGTCATACTGAGGGCACCCTCAGAATCATCCAGGCCCCTGAAGCAGCTCTTTAGGATGCCAAACACTGTCTCAGTCACAATATGGGTCTAGGACAGAGGTATGTTATATTTATCCCCCTCAGTTCCAGATGGATTTCTCACTGGAATCATGAGACATGGCTCCAGTAGATATCTGGAATCCCCTTTAAAAAAGAGAGAGAGGGGAGGGGAGACAAAAATAAGAAAATACAGATTAGTATATAGCAATTACATTTAACATGAATAACTACTTACTCAAAAAAAACATTTTTCAACTTACCAACAAGATGACCACTGGGCATCCTGCCATGCAGGAATTGGTGGTAGAGTGAGCTATTATGGGAATCATGTGCTCTGCCAGGATGCTAGGCAAAGATGTCAATGATGAACCCCCATGCATTACACACTACCTGGCAGCTGCTGGAATGGAAGCCTTTCCTATTGCGGTACAACTCATCTTGTGGACCAGGAAGAGCCCTAATTACAATATTTTTGCAGTCTATTGCACCAAGTACCTCAGGGAAATGTGCCATCCGATAAATTTCATGCATAGTCTGAGCTTGGGCCCGAGGTGTCACCAGGTAATAGATGTATTTATCCACATGTATCAAGAATACATCCAGGAAGTCCTTCAGTATCCCTGAGATCCCTGAGGTGTCCCCAGACTGTCTCTGGAAGGTCACCATACCTAGTATAATGAGGGCTGTACACATCAACTGTGTCCACAGGAATAGGAAATTCATACATTCTTCAAGTACCCCTACGAGGTTCAAGCATGCCAATAAGACCCTTATAATCTCCCTGTCTACTCTAAACCTATCAAGGATTTCTTGATTATCAAAGTTATAATGAGTAATCCTTCATTTGTATTTTCACCTTCTAAGTGGATGAGTGCTGCTGAGAGCAAGTGGTTTTGGCTTGATTAAGACAAGCAGCTCTGACCTAGAAATAGCAAAGCTCACTGCAACAGATAGCATTTTTGCCAGTTGCAACTCTGATGGATTTGGCGAGGCTTCCCCTTTTTATAGCGCATATCCATCAAGAGTAGAATAGTGGGAAAAACTGACTATGAATTGTAAATGGTATAAAATAGACTTAATTAGCATAGAAATATTTATGTCACTTTTCATAAACATCTCACTATCTGCTCATTTGCATAACTACATTCAGGATACCACAAATTGACATAAATGGTCTGTATGAATCACGGATCAGCTGTGCCTGTTTATGATTGCCCCCAAATTCCATAACATATTTGCATTATTGACTATGAATCTGGCCTAAGGTGGTGCTGCGGTAGCATTGTCGCCTCACAGTAAGACGTTGTCCTGTTCGATTCTCAGCTAGAATATCTTCTGTGTGGAGACATGCGTGAATGGGTGTACCTTCGTTGAAGGTTGTGCATCAGGGCCGGCAACTCGGCATGTAAAAATCTACTGCCAATCATTAGCAGACCGGAGTTCCGCTGTGGCGACCCCTAACCGGGAAAAGCTGAAAGACACAACAACAACTATGAATCTGGCCTAAATAAATCTTATTCCTGTATTGTTCCCAAAATGTCTATTGAATTATATGTCACTTGGGAATACTACTGGCCACCAAGAAGAAGCATGCAGATATAGTAAAGTGAGGTCATGCAAAAAAAAAATATAGCATTTCTTGATTATCCTTAAAAAGACATGAAGATAAAGCACAAATAAAAATAAAATAATCTGAAAAATATTGCATACCTCACTTTCCTCCAGAACTGGTCTTATCATTCAAAATAATCCTCATCTTTCGAACAAGGCACTTTAATTCTTATAGAAATAAACTTGGAGAAAGTGGACATCCTTGTTATTTCCTTTCTGCATCATCATCTTGTGTGACTTTCCTTCATTAACCATGATCCTTACCCAAGACCTCTTATAAAAATGTTTGCACCCCTTACAACCATTCTTCCCCATAAATTGCATTAAGAATTCAAATAAATCCCTTCCCAACCTATACTGTCAAAAGCTTTTTGCTTGTCCATTAATACCACAACTAATCTTCTGCATCTGGCATTTTTCAGCAAATGTACCTTTGGATTATGTGTTCAGTTTGTTGAAGGGACCCCATATGTACACATTCAAAAAAAAGAATGATGACCCCCCCCCCCCAAAAAAAAAAAAAACAAATGTTATTCAGTATTGGCCAAGACACATGTCAGGCTGTTGAAGTGTTGATCAGCAGCTGCATGCTTCTAAATTAACATTTTCAGGGGTGACTGTACATCAGCTCATCACCTACTTAAAAACATATGCCACAATATGTGGTAAAATACATGTTATGTATAAAATTTTATGTTTTATATCAAATGTGCACCATGCTTGTAGAGTAAATTTGTGGTGTGCTAACTAATCAGTTGTGTTTTTATGCCCTACAGTTGTGCAGAGGTACAAAACATGTATTGTAAATTAACATGGACAAGTGTAGCTGTTCGCATGTAGATGAGTGTGTACTGATTTTCCTAATGTGCACTTTGTAAACATTAAATCTATCATTTACTAATCCATTACCAGCATTGTATAAGGGCTGTAATTGTATGTCCCTGAATGTAGGAACCATGATGAGTCATCACACAATCCTGTGTTCCTGAAATAGGGCTAAATGTCAACACTGCCAGGCCTGTTCAGCTGTGCTTCTCCTTCCCTTATGTAATTCAACCTTAAGCTGTTGCTTTTGTTTTCCACCACAAAACTAGAAAATAATCCTTTATTTAGTTGCTACACTTGTCATAATGCAATAATAGGTGTAGAATACATGCAAATACTTACATTAGGAATATTAATTATTTAGTAAAGAAGACAATAGCATCTTAGATGCGTTTTCTTTTTAGCTTAGTGAAGTGTACCATTTTATGCCATTTATGGGCTTGAAGATAAGATTGTTAAATGTTAACTGGACAAAATACTCTCCTCAAAGATTAATTTGTACAGCATACCCTGCATGTTGTGTGCTTGACTACACTCATGGCTACTGCTCTAAATTTATTGCTTGTATGGTGTTTTCTTATTGTTAATCTATAAAAAGCTGTCTGTCATGACAGCAGCTATAGGTAACATCTACAACTGCACAGATAAAAGAACATAATTCTTTTTAACAAGGAAAGGTAATTAGGCCCAACATATCTGATCTCTTTGTTTTCCCTTATCACAGTTTCTTTCTTTTACCAATGTGTCACAATAATCTTTCACTGGAAATGTATATTGTTCCAGAGAATCAATTATCATTTAGTTGTTTTGTTTAAATGCTTTTTTTTTCTATTATAGGTGTTGCTTATATGAAACAGAAGCACTGCTTTTAAGAATGTATAAAATAAATCTTTTACTTCCTTTGCATTCTAAGTTATAATATGTTTTTATGTCTAGTGAGCAGTTTTGTTCATCCACCATGTTATATAACACTTGTTTGGATGAAAAATGATGAAATGTCCTCCCCCACCAGCGTCAGCACTGGCCACAACTGTTATACTAAACATTAAAATGTTGCATTTCTGTTATTTATGGAATATAAACTATTGAAAAAATAGTATCTGGGATTCAGCAAGCAGCTGTGCAGGAATAAGGTATTTCTGCATGGCAAAGACCGTTCCAGAACAGCACGGCAGCGCACCTTGCATATTTATGAAGGTGTGCTGCCTGTGCTGTTAAACGGACATGGAGCTGTGTACAAGTGCAGGAGGTGTGTCTGAGAGCAGAGTTCTCACAATACACATGCCCCTGCACTCCAGAATTGCCTTTCAGCAATTAAAAATGAGTGAGAACACTCATAGCACCCCCAACCCATCAGGAAAACTAAAGTGGTCCAAGGCAAAAGGGACAATCATCCCTACCAAGCATACCCCTCTCAGCTGTACAGATTTTTGCAGAATGCTCAGAAGTTTGCCTCATGTTCATGGTGTTCCCCCTAAAATGTGTACCTCTCTGGCAAATAGCTGAGGATTGAAGTCATTAAATAATGAAAAAACATTTGACTATAAAACACCACACATCCATCAGAAGAATCATGCTAATATAAAACCTAATTCTATCAACTTTTTAAGTTTGTAAGAGCAATATTTAAAATCTGCCCCTATTTGTCCCCCCATCATTGTAGGCTTTTGTCCAGATATTTTGCACTAAGAGGTTGAGAGTTATGCTACCAGGCCAAATGTTATTAGGATAACACTGGCAGCATAAACACATAGTGCACACCTCCAACCCGTCAGAGCAAGTAATGTGGACAAAGCCAAAAGGGACAAATGTCCCACAAAGCAGAAAGCTGATAAAATTACAAGTTTAACATTAGCAGGGATATTCTGAAGGGTATAGATAAAGTAACGTAACAAACTTTTTTTTTATAAATGTGATAAAGTGTAATTGTAGCTGCGAGGGTGTGTTTGTTGCTTAGCTATGCTTAGTCCAGCTTAAACAGTACAAGAAGTTAAATAGCAAGAGACATCCAACATAAGCAATAGTGTAGTGGTTAGAGTGTATGCTTTGCAAGCAACCATTCCTGGCTCGATCCCCACTGTAACCAATTCACATTTCACATGTGAAAGCAGTACATAAACAATTTTTGTAGTATTACCTACTAAATGACATATATTTGTTAACCAGAGTACTTCATGATGTCCAGATGTGAGGTGTCGGTTTAATAAAGTTGTGAAATCCTCATATAAACACAAGTGCCCCATACAGTATAGTCACACATGAATAAATGTAATGAATGCACATTGGGGGATGCCAGAGACAGTAAACAAATTTATAATGTGCAATGAATGATGAATCAATGCCATACAGCAGATAGTCTATAAAATGAAAAAATAAGCAATGCTAAGCATTGCACAGCTATGCTTACCAGGTGTAAACATTGTGTAAATATGACTGCTAAGCAATGAGTAGCCCAGCTAAATGGATTTGCCCATTGGTAAGCAGTGCTGACCCTTCCCCTTTAAGCAATGTCAACCTTAGCTAAGCAGGTTTGCCCATAGCTTAGCTTAGCTCAGCATATTCAAAACCATCCAATCATGGCAAAGCGTGGGAAATCAGCCATATTTAAACCCCACAGGCAAGAATACAGCTCATAACTGGTTGCAGCTTTCTACTGTAGGCAAAATGGCTGGTAGGAGAGGGAATGTGCTTCTGCGCACAGAGCTAGGGCATACAGGAGTCCAAGGTCATGATAGGACTCCTGGTAAAAAAAACATGATGAGATATTTCTGCAGGGCCAGTACCAAAGCTCCCAATATAAAGCAGAAGCCTGGGACCATCTCGCCCGTGACCTTACCAGTGCCACTGGTATCCCTTGGACTGGTGAGCAGGTCAAGCACCACTATGCCGACTTGAAACAGAGGAAGAGGGAGCTCTTGGACTAGTGGGTCCAAGAATCAAGGCAGAGGGGTGATGTCCCAGCAGTGTGTAAGTACTCATACCAGTAACTGTTTAATAATGTCCAGTCTGTGTATATGATGGATAGGTATGGTTAAATATTTCTCTATTTCCCTTACAGCTGCAGCTGTGTAGGCTGTGAATCAGGAAGCCCATCCAAGTAGGCTGCAAAGGCTGCATAATGAGGCTGGTGAGTAACACTCCTGCTTGTAGTAGTCATACCAAATAAATATAAAAGTAGTAGAAAGTCACCTGCCAGTATAAAAACTGTTTTGTGTATGGGTTGTACTGAATATACAGACAATAGACCCATATAGGTCATATTTAAATAAAACTGTAACTACCTGGCAATAAAGCTCTAAATCCTGGACTGATTGTGTTTACTCTGTTATTGTATGCATTTTTAGTGTTGCATTCTCTGAATAGTAATGTTGTATTAACCACTGTTACCCACTATGCTACATAATAAAAATGTCTAGGAATGTCTGTATAAGACTGTTGTAATTACAAGGTCAGATTGTACAACCGAGAAAGACTTAGACAGAAAACACTAAAGACATATACAGCAAAATCCAAGCAGCACACTCTGCTGAAACTTAAATTGTTGTATCTTTATCAGACATAGCCATGGTTTGAATCCTGGGGGTGGTAGTAAGCTGCATGCATAATCATACCTCTCAACTGTACACATTTGTTCAGAATGTCCAGATAATTATCTCATATTTTATGCCTGTTACCCTGTCCCCCTGGCAAATCAGTGGGATGATCTCAGAATTTTAGTCAGCAAATAATGACATACATCTGATTTTCAGACCTCAAGACCTTCAAAAATGTATATGAAAATAAACCTGTCACTCTAGCAACTCTCCAAGTTTATGAGAGCAATATTAAAAATATGTCCCTATTTGTACCCCCCCATGTTGTCAAGCTTTGACCAGAGTGTGTGTGCATTAAGAGATTGAGTGGCATGTGCATAATATTAACTTGGAATCTGGGAATATGTGTGGAAATGGTCAGGTAGTGTTAACAAACATTCCCTCCACAGGTCTGTCAGATAAGAAAACTGTGCCTGCCAATAAAGACTGAAATCCTGGACTGGTAGCATTTACTATGGTATTGTATGGCAGACATGTAGCATTCAGTAACATCTGATATCAGAATAGTACTGTTGTGTCAACCACTATTTCTCACACTGTGCTACATAAAAATATGTCTAGGAATGACTCTATGAGACTGTTGTAATTACAAGGTCAGATTGTACAACCATGGGAGACTTAGAGAGAAATCACTGAAGAGAAAGACAGCAATATTCAAACAGCACACTCTGCTGACACTTAAAATGCTGTATTTTTATCAGACACAGCCATGGTTTGAATCCCGGGAGTGGTAGTAAGCTGTATGCATAATCATACCTCTCAAATGTACACATTCTTTCAGAATGTCCAGATAATTAGCTAATTTTTCTCCTATTCCTCTGTCCTCATGGCAAATCAGTGGGATGATTTCAGATTTGTAGTCAGCAAATAATGATATACATCTGATTTTCAGACCTCAAAACCTTCAGAAAATGTATATGAAAATAAACCTGTCACTCTAGCAACTCTCCATGTTTATGAGAGCAATATTAAAAATATGTCCCTAGCTGTACCCCATGTTGTCAAGTTTTGACCAAAGTGTGTGCATTAAGAGATTGAGAAGTATGTGCATAATATTAACTTGGAATCTGGGTATATGTGTAGAAGCAGTCAGGTAGTGTTAACAAACATTCCCTCCACAGGTATACCAGGTAAGAGATGTAGAATTTAGCTATATGACTGTAGAATTTAGCTATAAGCTCTCATAAAATCATCCAAGGCAAATTTTGAGAGAAAAATCGCCAAGGACTCAAAAGACAATCATAAGGCCTTCTTTAGCTATGTTAGAAACCTAGGAGGAAACTCCCAGATATGCTCAGAATTAGTTCAAAATGATGTGAAGATTACTGAACCTACACACATTGCCAACATACTGGCTGACAGGTTCAGTGCAAACTTCTCCCCCTCCCCCCAAAAGGAGAGATATCTATACCAGAGGATTGTAGCCCCCCCAAACATCTCCAACGCCCAGGTGAGAACTGCTCTCTCCAAGGCAAAAAACACAGCATCCATGGGACCGGATGGTGTCCCCGGCTGTGTGCTCCACGAACTCAATGAGGAATTAAACCCGCAGTTAGGACAGCTGTTTAATCTTAGCCTCACCTCAGGGTACGTACCCAAGGAGTGGCGCACGGCGACTGTGGTCCCACTTCATAAGGGCCTAGCCAGAACCTATGAACCTATGAACCTATGACAGTTGAAGTATACACTGTTTACAAACATACCACTGCCCAAACCAAGGCCATAGGGTATTGTAATAATACCTGTACCTTAATGATTAGAGCAATGATAATTAAAGTTGTGAGAACTACAAGGATATATAAGTTAACTGACATCTCTCCCCGCCCAGCACATCTGCAACAATAATCTGAATACACAAATCAATGGGTATGTCTACACCAAACCTACTGTTGGGACATATGTCCTATTGTTCAATAAATATTGAAATGTGTATCTGTTAATGTTCCATGATGAAATATTATCATTGGTGGCCTGTTGCTATCAATGTAACCTGTATGCCATTGTAATGGCCACTTTGGTTCCATATATGCATGTGTTCTGTTTGCTATGCAACTGTTCAAAATTTGATGTTTTGGGTTAATAGGAATATTTATGCAGGCTGTTATAACTAATCCTGGATTGTGTTGACTATTACTAACCCACATATGTTTTAAAACTGCAACACCATAACACGTTTGGGAAAGCCGGTCCCAGAGGACCCACCTCTCCCACCTCATCTGGCCCTGGCGCTGGACTCCAGCACATCTGGGACCCACCCCGGAACCGCCTCATCTGCTGGTCCTGCACGACCTTTGGGTGGAACCACTTCAGGCAATGGGGCTCGCCCCCCCTGGGAGCAGGTGCGGACCGGACTCTGTCACCCATCATCAGGTCTTGGGATTGGTGCATAGTGAGCTCTGAAGGGTGTTTGGATATCTGCTACACCAGCTTGAGGGCTGTGTAGTGCATTTAGAGGTTAAGCCTGCCCCACCTACCCAGCCCCCAGCACACCCACCTTCGGGGCTGTGAAGGTGCAGTGGTGACTGCCCATGGGTGGGGACCTCAGTCCCACTGTTTCCATTTGGGGGCTCATGGGCTTCTGATTTCCAAACACCCCTTCCCCATCCAAGGTGTTTACCCCCACATGTGTCATATACTGCCCCTGTATGCTGTCTTGTCTGTCTTGCTTGTCTTCCTACCCAACCTACCTCCCCAAATATACCTACTATCCTTCCCCAACATCCCACTCTCACCTTTCAAAAAAAAAGGACAAGCTGTCCCCCTCCAAAAAAATTTTGCCCCATACATAGCTGTCCATTTCGCACACATTCCCATTGGATGCATGTAATCTGGTCTAATTGGCTTAACAACATATTATTGTTGTCTTCACCCCTCTCTCAGGGGTTTGAGTGTCCAAATCTACCTCCAAATACAATATATATGCACAGCTGTTGCTGAAGAAGGAATGGACAGCTGTGGACCTTCACTACACCCATCCTGCACATCCCAAGCTACTTTCCCTATTGTCATTCCCTCTGCATGCCACCTTTTTCACCACTTTCCTATCACCCCTTTTTTCTTTTCTTTTAAAGAAATTAGCATGGGGTAAGTGGAAGTAAACACTTCTAAGCAGTAGTAAGTATGTTTAAGCCTGTTTGCATGGCGGCAAGCAATGACTACACAGATTAAGCACTTTTATGGCTAACTGTCTGTAAGCATATTTAACTGTAAGTTAGCATTACAACTGCTTAAAAGTGCCTTAATCACTCTGTATCCAACAGCCCTTATTCTGCTCAGCAACAAAATAATCAGCTTTTACAAGCATTGAACACAGTATCCTGCACACCATAGCTAAAGTTATTTACTACTAAGTCACTTGAGCTGTATATAAATGTGATATTTTATCAAACATATCATGCAGCACAGTCATTCAACAATAGGGAAAATGTATTTATATATGTAGATGTATATATGCATGTATATATATATATATATATATATATATATATATATATATATATATACATATATATGCATGTATTATCCATATATACATCTAAATATTAAATATATATATATATATATATATATATATATATATATATATATATATATATATATATATATATAAAATGTGTATTGCATTTGCACATTGGATCCACACTCTGAACCTCTTACTGCAAAACATCTGACAAAAGGCACTGTTAATGGGAGTGAAGACACCCAAAATAGGCATCTCTTGTAATTACTGCCATGTTCCCTTCCTCCACAGCTGAACAGATCTGCCTTGCAACACAATACCCAGCATTTGCAAGTCTTGAACCAAGGACCCTGGACAACATAGCCACAACAAGTTAACAGTAAGCCATCTCAGCTGTAAGACATCAGGATGATATCTCTAACATATGCAGAACAGTCAGTCTACCATAGGAAATGTACAATGTGGAAGCACTAAACATTCCAGTGATACATATGCACACACACACACAAACACACACATACACACACACACACACACATATATATATATATATATACATATATATATATATATATATATATATATATATATATATATACAATATGTATATACACATATACACATATTACTACTTATAGATATGTATAAAAACAGTATATATAGAGGGTGCATAGCATATCAAACAGCCATTATTCCTATATTTGCCACCTTTTAAAATGGCCAATGTTTGATTCTTTCCTACAAATGAGAATTATTGCATGAAATGTACCCACACACAATGCAAAGGACATGACACCACACACAACTGTGCATACATAGAAATGTTTATTTGTGTACTATTTCAGTTGTTTATGCCATTTCATATAGTAGTTAGGTGTTTGAAATACATAATAACTGTTTAATGCAACTCTCAAACAAAACATTTGATACAGTAATCTGAAAAACATAACATACTTTGCTGTCCAGACTAAGGCCTTCAAGTAGTACAACAGTAAAAAAAAAAACACTTGCCTTGAAGATAAGAACCAATCAACACTTAATTACAGATGTAGTTCAGCAGCCTCCAATTACACTCTGTACTCAACCCCTAGGGGGAAAATTATTAGTTATCACAATGTAAACCACTGTTCGCATGGTAAAATGTATGAAAATGTACAGCCATATACCTTAATGTTTCTTACTACTGATATCCCTCACAAGTTGTAACAGCCTAGGTTAAAAACATTTAATACCCCTCACCCATATAATGTCTTACAAGGGCATATAACAGTGTTTTCCATATACTGACTTCCAGACTGTACAAGGTCACACATGTTTTGTCCAGCAGTTGCCCTCATATTTATGGACCCTACCCTACAATTTGTGTGGGAGTCCACAACATCACTGGAATGATAGCAGGAATGCCAGCACTAAATAATGATAGGACATTACCTAACAACCTCCTACTGCATGACATCTGGGCAAAGCCTGGTATATATGTGGAGGAGAGAGGCTGGAACACAGGGCCATATTTGCAATATTGCTGTTATACACTGTGGAAGTTGCTGGTGTTACAGGATTGGTTGCAACATACCCTTACTCAGGAATATGAAGTCAGAAACACAAATGGATGTCAGAGACAAAACCTGTGTGGTGAACAGACAAAACATAACAGCCAATCCTCTGGCCATCATGTGGATAGGCCCACAGTCGAGAGCTATGCAGAGAGACTGCATTACATGTAAACTAGCATGTACACACAAACCCTGTAAAACCAACAGTATTCAATGCATATAACAGCAATTCTCACACTGCCCATAGGTCTGGAACCTTATACAAACATGTAGTTGGCCTGTGTCCACAAGTCCTGTTGTAAGAGGTATTGCTACCTGCTGTCTGTAATGCTGCTACCCACACACAGGAAGGATGTCTTCCATAAAGGAAAGGTAAAGAGACAATGCCCACATGATGTAGTCATTTATAGTAGTGGGTTGCTATGACATTGGCTATTGGAAGTACTACACAGCTGACTGCATGCAATTAGCAAATGGGGAACACCAGTTGTTGCAGAGGCCATCACCTGATCATGAGCATCACCTACAAAAGCTATGCTGCAACCTATTCAAACCAGCTTGATCCCTGTAGTGGAGAGAGACAGAGAGAGAGAGAGAGACAAAAAAAAACAATAACATTAAAAAAATAATGCTACAAACAAAAAATAAAAAAATAAAAAAATCAAACAAACAAGGAAGATATCCAAGTGGTACACAGTAGAGAGAAAATAATAAAATAGGTATGTGAAACATGTAAGCATGTAATTGAATTTAGCACTTGGTCTGTAATAATGGGATAGATGATGTTGAAAGATTTATATGTGCCATCAAGACTTGTTGCTGTAATGATATCCTGCTGAACAGCTGCTATGGACATAGCATTTGGCCCGGTGGGCAGTGGGCCATACCTGTGAACTGTGTCGATCTGCACAGAATGACAAGATGTAAGCCATCACAGTGATTGTTCTGTTCCTCCAAACATGTATATTAGTCTGGCAAATAACTGAAGGTAGAAGTAATGAAGTCATGATAGACACATGAGTTTCAGACCCCACCACCTTCAGAACAGTCATAATAATGTGAAATGTACTATGCACAAACGGCATAGGTTTGTAATAGGCTTATCTATGATCTGTCCCTATATATCCCCCCTAATGTTAGGCTGTATCCACATGTGATGCTCTGTTTTGTAGCAAGGCAGAACAGTGCAGCAGTGGAGGAAGGTAGTTCAGAGTGTGGACCTGATGTCTGAAAGCATATATATTATATATTTTGCCTGCTACATTAATATTCTACCATACAAATGAAAAAAATATCCATAGATACACCTGAAGAAGCAAAAGTCACTTTTCTCTGAATCTACAATGTAAATCCAGCTTGAAAACAGTCAGTCCACTTTTGCTGAAACATCTAAATGACATCTTCTGTTTTAGGCTGAATCTTGCCTTTTTCAATTTTTTTCTTGAGGTAAAAACTTTAATCCATTTATTTTTCCCTTTCTGAGTAGGCTGTGAGGTCCATTAATGTTGCAACATTCCATTACCCACAATTCCATGCAGCCACAAGTGTTTGCAATAACCTTTCACCTTTCAACCCATTTCATCATCAAAATGACCTAGGAGCCCCAGTGCTTGACTGGGAACGGATCTAAATGGCAGAAACGCATCGCGGGTACAGTAATATACATAAAACTTCCTAAGCATACTAACTGAACCTGTGCAGCAAAAAGTAAGCAGATAGACTTACGAATACTCAAGTTGCATGATAGAGAATTTTGAAGTTAATGCAGTTAATTTAAATGTGCATTGCAGACTGTTATTTTAATGAAGGTGCTTGACCATTTTAAGCTGATGATTTTGTAGAATATAATATCAGTTTTCTTCTCACCTGAATTATTAGGTGAAATCTTCTTATACTCATGTGTATACAATGCTGAGTTATATATCTAAAGAAGAGTCTGATAAATATATTAGGTAGCAGCTGCATACTCATATGTGGTGTTACAAAATTACTTTTGATGTTGGTCTTGTACCTAAACAGACCTGTTCTAAATGTTAAACATCTTAAGGAAACTATGCAACTGGAATGTATATTTTTCTCTATGAAAAGTGAACAGAGTCTCCTAGTATTGTAGAACTGTTATATCCAGTTAAAACATCTTCTTTTGGCTGTCTTACTAAGCAAATGCTTGTATATAGTGGAAGCAATGATACTAAAGGATAGGTATCTGTAATACACATTTATTGAAGGTGAATAGTAGAAGTTTTATTATTTTGTTGTTAGAGTGACAGTAGTAATATTCAATACTGCCTCTCTGGTCTTATCTTTGGTGTTTCAAAGTAAACCACAGGACAGGAACATGAAGTTCAAAAAACTTTTCTGCTTTAATCCGCAGACTTAAAATATAGTAAAAAGTTGCTTTTAATCCACCGACTCAAAAATCAGTAAGCGCTTTCATCCAACTCGGACTTCCTCAGACTGAATAATATATTAAATACTACTAGCTTAAAATATTACTAAAACAAACACATGGCCATTTACTTATGATGTAACTTCCTCTTTTTTAAATATGCAACAAAATCAGACCTATTATTCATTCCAGGTGGATAGCATGCATTCAGATTAACTTGCCAAACATATTCCTTCCACCCGAGCTCATCTTCAGCATCAAATCTATTGTGCACATTTATCACTTCGTCTAACACAATAACCTTGAAATTCACATGACAACTTGCATTATTTTTATAATGTTTACCAAAAGCATTTTTTTCATCTTTCACAGATACTGCATATTTATGCTCATAAATTCATCTGTTTAATTCTCTAGTTGTCCGCCCCACATAAAATGAATTGCAGGACATACATATGCCTAAATAAACAATAAATCTCGATTTGCAGCTATATTTTCCTTGTATTGTTATCACATGCCCTCCCACTGTTAGTTGTTTAACATCTGTCATCAAGAAGTTACACATATTACAATTTAAACACTTATACATTCCTGTATTAATAACTCTGTTCTGTGTGGGTAGAGAAATGGGGGGGATTTAATCTAGCTTGAATTAAATTTTTAAAATGTCGTCCCTTTTTCTGTACAAATAATGGTCTATCTCCCACAACTTTCATCATCTCTGCATCTGAATTAAATAATTTCCAGTTATTAATAACAATATTTTTGATAGAAAAAGTATCAATGCTGTTTTCTATCTGCATCGACGTCACAAAATCACTTTGTTTTTTATTAACATTTTCAGACACTTTTAGCTTGTGTCTATTACGTCGGCTTTCTTCTAGAGCTTCTACTATTACTTTCTTAGTATACCCTCTACTCACAAAATTAGCACATAAAGCCTCACTTTCTCTGACAAAATCACTTTCCTTGTCAGTTAACCTATCTACCCTTTTCATTTGACTCTTAACTATATTATTCTTAGTTTTGTTTGGATGTAAACTATCGTAATGCAGATATGTATTATTTTGAAACTTTTTTTATATATAGAGGTGCATAGACCCCCATCTTTCTTATAAATATTTAAATCCAAATAGTTGATACTCAGTTTGTCACAGACTGATGTAAATTTTAAATAAGAACATACCTCATTTAAATACTTAAGAAATAGATCAATACCATCCCCTCTCCAAACAAGAAAAACGTCATCAATAAAACGTTTGTAGAATATAATATTACACTTATATATACTTTCATAAATATGAACTCTCTCCCATCCCTGCATCAAAATATTTGCATAGCTCAGAGCCATTGCTTCCCCCATAGCTACACCATTCGTTTGTCTATATAGCTCACCATTAAATTTGAAGAAATTATAGCTTAAAATTAAATCTAACATTTCCATTATAAGCCCCACTGTATCATGTGAAAGCTTTCTAGCTCTAATTAGTTCAAACCTAACTATTTCCATTCCAGCATAGTTGGGAATAGCAGTATATAATGACGTAATGTCAAGTGTAACAAGATAATAATTTTTGTCTATTTCTAGCTCCCTTATTTTATTTTTAAAATCAAAGGAGTCTTTTATATATGCATCATTGTCTACCACTATTTGTTGTAAGTGTTTATCTACATAGATGGCACGTGCTTCTGTTTTACTTCCACTACTACTTACTATTGGGCGCATAGGTGGTTTATCTAAATTTTTATGGATTTTTGGCTGCCCAAATATACGACTAATTTTTGGAGCTGGACCCACCAAAAAATCCCTAATTTGCTTTGTAATTCACCCTGTCAAAAAACATTCTTCAATTTGGCCATCTATGAACAAATACTGTTTTTTAATTTTTTTAAACAACACCTTACTATAAAACGCTTGGTCTGACAACATTTCATTCATAGTTTGTACATATACATTCCTATCTAAAACTACTAAAGCATTACCCTTATCAGCTTTGGTTACTAAAATAGTTTCATTGTTCAACAAATCATCTAACATTTCTTTTTGTACAGGATTCATATTAAAACATTTATAAGCAGGTTTACTATTACACATTTTTATAATTTGCTGCTCACATAACATTTGGAACAATTCAAGTTCTTTTTTCAAAGGTGGGTTATATGTACTAGGCTTAACAAAACATAAAGGTTCCTGAACCTTGTTAGGAAATAAACATTTAAAGTTTAATTTCCTCACATAGTGCCCGAGTGCATTTATAGTATTGCACTTATCAACTCTTTTGGCAGGTACAAAGTTCCATCCTTTCTGCAACACAAGACATAATTCTTCAAGTGATGTCAGATAAATTAACTATAACAAAAGCAGAATCAACAGTACCTTGCTGACTCAGCGCTTGTTGTATTGTCTCTTGTAGTTCCGCTGCATATTCTTGTGAGGAACTGCTGCTATTTCTGCCCAAGTTCTGCTGTCTTTTCCATTGCGTTGATAAACCCTCACCAATTGACTGATTTTGTCGTTTTGAAAATCCTGCTTAGCTTTATCCAACAAACTATTGTCTTTTTCTTTGGTATTAATAGTCACAGTTGTTTCTTCATTAGAAATACTAGCAGCTTCACTTCTATGTGCTAACCTTTTAGATTTCCTTAAGCCATTTTCTCCCACTGATACAGCCTCTGTTTCAGTTCTCTCATTTGTTGCTGACATCATTGCTGACATACTAGCTCCGCCTTGAACTTCAGTTGGTCTTTTTTCATTCACAACTTCATAATCTGCTTTATCTCTCAAATATTTACCAGTTTTACGTTTCTTTAACACCTCATTCTCTTTATTCAGTTTATCTTGAATCAAACCCAGCTTAGACTCAAAATTATCAGAAGTCAATGAACTCTGATGTTATTGTTTAAATCTTCCATTTTCTTTTTGTTAAACTCCAGCAACAGTTCAACATATTGTAAGCCAGTTTGTTGATTTAGTTCCACCCATTTGTTTAGAAACTCAGGGGGATAATTAGACCCAGCTGGCATTACTGACACTCTCAAGCCCTTCGGCACTCGTGATTTTAAACAGTCAAAATAAGCATTGTCCAACTGCAACCTTTTTAGTTTAAGCAGCTCTTTTTCTAACTGCCCAAACATTTCACTATAGTTAACAGTAGTAATTGCTGAAAAGTTATTAGATTGTAATGCATGTTTTATTAACACTAATCAAGAAATATTTTTTAAACTTTCAGAAATGATAACTCTAGATTCATGGAACATTAAAGGGATTTCAGACAAAAGTAAAAGGAACGTAGTCATACATATTATATATCAAAGTAAAACAATGATAACCTTTCTTCAAGAAACTAACCTGATTTCATAACTTTGGGACAGGGAGAGAAAAAGTAAATGGGTCAAGCATATAGTAGCTGCTGGACATAATTCTACTTCTAGAGGGGTTGCGATTATTATTAACAAAACATATCAGGGGAGAATTGTTTCCACAAAAACTGACTTAAATGGCAGATGGGCTTTGTTTACCTCTAAATACCATAGCATAGATAAACCATTACTTTTCCTAAATATCTATAGTCCTTGCTCTAACCACCAAATGTTTTTTTCTGAAATCTTTAACTTACTTATTGAATTCCCTAACCATTTATATATAATTGGGGGGAGACTGGAATGCATTACTTGAACCCGACAAAGATAGATCCTATAAAGAAACCAAGCAACTGCATAGCATAAATATAGCCCTTAGTGAACTACAATATACTTTCGATCTATTTGATCTTTATGAGAATTTCCAGCATTACAAAACAATATCTAGATATACCTTCTTTTCTACATCTCATAAATCTTAGTCAAGAATAGATGCCTTTCTAATCTCTCAGTTCTTTCGGTCATATAAGTTAAAATACTGACATTTCACCTAGGTCTATCTCAGACCATTCAAAAATCAGTTTATACATAAACCTGCTAAACCTCAAACAAAACATACCTTACTTCAATAAGTGGACTTTAAATCCAAAAAAATATTCAGAAACAAGAGGTAGCAAAAGAGATAAACAGTATACTCACTCAATTAGATGAAGAAATCATAACTACTCCAATACCTTTTGATAAGCAATGGGAAGCTGCTAAAGCAGTTATTAGAGGTGTCATAATTCAAAAATCTGCCTGGTTTAAGAAAAACTACAATTATACCAAAACCACACTAGAATTTCAAATTACTACAACAAAAATATTCAAAAGAATTTGAGGAAAATGTATAGAATGAAAAAAACAACTACATAAACATTACTTAGAAAATTTAACTTTTTTAGAAAGCAATTCCTTATATCAGTACTCAGAATGGACACAAACACCCTCAAGATTTTTATCCAGGCTAATAAATATTAAGAGTGTCCCACCAAGAATCAAAGAATTACATTATGAAGGGCGCATAATTCAGGAAAACCAAGACATTTTAAATGTATTTGAGAACATATATAAAAGGCTGTGCAACATGCACTTGCTACCCTCAAATGAAAATTTTAAAGAGTTCATTCAAAACCTAAAATTTCCACAAGTTACATAAGTCAATAAAAACTTTTAGGGGCAACACTTCACCTAACAGAGATAAAAGAAACAATAAAATATCTAAAGCCAGGTAAATCTCCAGGACCTGATGGATTCACCTCGGAATTTTATAAAATATTCTCAGAACTTGTTTCTAAAATCCTACTATATAATTATATACTACAACATGGGATAACAGACATATATATAAATAACTCTAAGACCATCCTCCTACTTAAACCAAATTCTGACCCGATGGATACTACTAATTATAGACCAATAGCCCTCATAAACACTGACTTTAAAATCTTTGCCCAAATCTTAGCCAACAGGTTGAAGAATATACTTCCCTCTATTATATCTCATAATCAGCCAGGTTTCATGGTAAATAGGCAAACAAGCAATAACACTCTGTTACTATACACAGCTAACAGATTACTTAAAACAGATAAACATCCCAAATATGTTATTGCCGCAGATGCTAGCAAAGCTTTCAACAGAGTAAATCTGCACTTTCTATTTAATGTTATGCCTTTATTTGTTTTTCCTCAAGAATTTATTAATAAAGTTAAGGACTTATATCAAATGGCCTCTACTTCCATTCAGATTAGCAATAATAGAACAAACCCTATCCCCATTTCAAATGGCTTAAGACAAGGATGCCCATTTTCTCCCTACCTCTTTAATCTATATCTTAAACCCCTACTTCTTTTTATATCACAAAATCTTTTCTACACATTCCAAGAGTATTAAATACTAAAATTATATATTCGGCATTTGCTGACGTCTTAAATATATACCTACAACTCCCCACAACAGATCTTCCTAAAATACTGAAAGCCACTGACAAATTCTCAGAGATCTCAAATTACAAACTAAGTCCCAACAAATCTCATCTCTTACCACTAAATCCCATTGAACATATGCACTTTTACTTCCCGGAGAGCGAGATTAAGCTTACTTATCAACTAAAATACTTGGGGGTAATATATACTCCTAATTTTAGTGAAATTATTAAAAATAATTTAACTCACACCTGGAATACTATTGAAAATGATATGAACAGATGGAAAAATATCAATATATCTTTGTTATCAAAAAGTAGTGTCGTTAAGATGAACCTGCTGCCAAGAGTTCTTTTCCAAATGAACGGTACCTTCACAATTATACCCCCAAAATGTTTTATAGATATGAAAAGAACTATATCCAGATTTATTTGGTATCCCAAAGCTACTAGAATCAAATTTGAAAAGCTTATACTTCCTAAATCTAAAGGTGGGTTAGGGTTACCTGATTTTAAACTGTACTACAGTATTATTAATTCATATAGGCTATGTCAAAATTTAAATTATGAATCAAATACAAATGTATGGTCCCCCTTATGGTCTAGAAATTGGTATGAACAAATTAAGACATTTGGGTGTAATCCTAGGGCTCTCCTATTCCAAACCTTAAATCAAAAATCTGTCTATGTTAAGAGCTTACATCCACTTATTAAACAAATGGTTTTAACTACTCAAAAGCTCTTTTCATCTGTATAATTATTAAATTCCCTCCTTCTACTGCAACCTATACACCTTAATCCTAATTTACTATTAAATAATCAATTGATAAACTTGCAAGATTATCCCTTAATAAGAGATCTTACAGTATGGGAAATTTACAAATGGAAGGAATGCGATATAACACAATTATGAGTGAAATTAAATCTCCCAAAGAAATATGTAAATATTATAAACTCACTCTGATGCCTTGTAAACACCACATTTTCACCTGATAATTTTGACAAACAAGACACTAATTTATCCCAGTTAATTCTAAAAAATCTAGCAACCAAGAGGAAAACAATTTCTAATGTCTACAAACTTATAATTGATATAAAACATCAGAAATGTACTTTATTTTCCTCATACTGGCAAAAGAAAAACCCACAAATTACTGAATAAGATAAAAAATATGTCACTGAAAACATGCTCAAATTCACTCCGTTCAAAAAGTTGCTTTACACACACCTTATGATTAACAATAATGCATATTTTACCCTCAAAAATTAGTAAATTTAATAACAAATGCCCACCTGAATGTCCTCACTGCACTAAGCAACCAGCAGACATTCTCCATGTTATGTGGGAATGTAATAAAGTTCATAACCTATGGGATTCATTAAGGGCAAGACTAGAGAAAATGGGCTACCAAAAAGTGCTTTATCCTGGGAAATGTCTATACTGCACATTAATATAAATAATCTTACAAGAGTCTTAAAGCATATCCTCATCACCATATGTGCTCTTGCCAAATTGTATACTACAAAGAACTGGACCCTTGCAACCCCACTCTCAAGGGAAGGTTTTAGCAATTTAGCAATCAAATACTTCTCCTCCCACAAGCTACTATATGTTACTAAGAAATGTAAATACTACCAAGAGTATTGGGAATACCTATTAGATTTCATTCTCAAGAGGTAAAAATATTAATTTTAGAAGTGAAATATTCAATATATGTAAGAAAGTCAATAAGGATATATTTAGAACCTTATTATCATCGTCACTTTACAAATCTTTATGTTGATAAGCTGATCACAAATAGATGTACCCTAAGTAAAGATTTTAGTTTATCTTTCCCTCTTATTTGTAATATCCCCCTTAATAGCTAATGGTTACTGTTTTATTCTTCTTATCACTTCAGAATAAGTGGTTAGTACAAAAATTGGATTCTTGAAGTGACTTCTTTGTATATATTGTATATAGGTTGTTATGGTTTGTTGTATGTTGTACATGTAATTTATTGTTGAATGTCCTGTATGTTGCAACCTTAAAAACTGCAATAAAGAAATTTTTGAAAAAAAAAAAAACATTGTGTCATGTTATTGACTTTCATTTTTTTCCAGTTTTTCAAACCAAATTTATTTTTCCGCTCTACATTTTCATAGTAAACTCTCTCTCTCTCTCTCTCTAACTCTCTCTCTCTCTCTCTCTCTCTCTCTATATATATATATATATATATATATATATATATATATATATATATACATATATGTAATACTAAAAACTGTAACTGCACAAAGAAAAAAATGAATACAAACAAAAACTTTAGCACACTAAACATTGGACCTACACATACTGCCTGACTATTGGATATATTGTATGTTCTAAGGCTGTATTCCTATTGGTATTTGATGACCACACGTTTATTATTGCATCTCACTGCTGCAACATTTAGATTTCATGTTTTTATACTGTTTTTTCATTCTGATGAAGTCCTAGTAACTGATTAAAGGGATGAAAGCGTTACATATCAATCCAGTGTCTATTGTTTTTATTTAGTGTGCTGAAGTTTTTGTGAGTACAGAGAAAAAAAGGGGAAATGGTAGGAAGGCACTAATATCTAGGTAATGGCCAGAGGAGGCTTAGTGCAGTTATGGATCCATTTAGAGTAAAGGTGCATGTGTAGGGTGGTTTTGAAGGAGTCAGTACATTGCTTTGTGTGAACTGCTAGAGGAAGGCTGTTTCAAGTTTTAGCTTTTATCCAGGAGTATAGTAGTTGACCAGCAGGTAGTTTAAGTTTCTGAATTTGGGGGAGGTATTGGTTTTCTGATTTTAGGGACCTATTGGGATTATAGTGGGAGAATAAGGACTTTAGGGCAGGGCAATATTGTGGTTTAGTAAGTAATTTGTGTGTGGCAGTTAATTGGAGATAAGTAAGATAGTGGAGGAATTCTAGCCATTTTAATGTTTTGAGAGGTGTGCAGTGGTGGGTGTAGTGGTGGATGTTTTTTGACAATTTGGCTATCTTGTTGTAGCATATTTGGATTGGAGGTATATTAGTAATGGGGCACCATAGACTAGAGTAGGAAGTAGATAAGTGGAAGCAAGTACTTGTTTTGTGGGGATGGAAAGGAAATGTCTATGTCTGTAATCTAGTCCTAGTTTTTTTGTGAGTCTTGCTTATCTTATTTTGAAAGTGTAGGTCAAATCTTAGGTTTTCATCAATTATTACACCTAATAGTTTGGTTTGGGTGACTGATTCAGTTTTAGTATTGTTTAGAGGGAATATGTGGAATTGAGATTTGTTAATGGGAGTGTTGTTCTTTGGGGTGAATATTATGAGCTTAGTTTATTTGGGTTTAAAGACAGGTGATTATTGTGGATCCAAGTCTCTATGGCAGTGAATACAGATTGAGTAAAGATCAGATTATAGTAGAGTCATCTGCATACTGACCAAAAAACCCTTGTTGGAATGATAGGTAGAGATTGTTGATGAAAATATTAAACAGTAGGGGTCCTAATATGGAGGTTTGTGGAACACTGGTGGGGTTCTGAATATAAGAGGATATAGAGTGTTGCCATTTTGCAGCATGTTCTCTATAAGATAGGTAGCTTTTGAACCAGTTTACAGATAGAGTAGATAGTCCAATGTTAGAAGGTTGGGAAAAGAGGAGTGTGTGAGAGATAGTATCAAAAGCTTTCAATAAATACAGAAATAAAGTGTAGACAATCTTCCCTGAGTCACACGCTTTATTAACTAGATCAATAAAGGATATTAGTGTAGTTGAAGTACTATGGTCAGGTCTAAAACCATGCTGAATTTCAGAAAGGATTTGATTTTGAGAAGGAATTGTAGAAGATGGGTGTGTACACATTTTTCCATGAGTTTGGAAATGGGGGATAGAATAGCTATATGGTGGAAGTTAGCTATATGGTGGAAGTTGGAAATATCTGTTGAGGTACCCCTTTGTGGAGAGGTAGCATGTTTGCCTTTTTCCAGAGGTTGGGGATATACGATTCTTGGATCCATGTACTTATGAGAATGATAATGGGGTAAGAGATAGCATCTGCAGCAATTTTTAGGTATTCTGTGGCTATGCCATCTGCTGCATCTGAGCTGGTTTTTAGTTTCAGAAGAATTTTTTTTACAGATGTCGTAGGGACAGCAGAGAGTTAGAATTCAGGCAAGGAATTGGGTTTAGCTAAGTTTGTATGAGTGGATGAGGGGATATGGGAACAGGGAGTAGTTTGGCCTAGTAGGTCTGTAGTTGAGAGAGGAATTTGTGGCTGTGTATGCTTAGAAAGAGGAGCATTAATTGGGAAGTTAGTTGTGGTGAGAGGTTTGAGAGAATATGGCTGTGATATTAGTTAAACTGTCCATGAAGTAGGAGTTGAAGGGGGGGGGTATAACTATAATACAGAGATTTTTGAAGTTTTTAATTTTTAGGAAGGAGACCGAGATTTCAGCATTTAGGAATTGTGGGATCTGACCAGTAAATGGGAGTATCTTAAGAGTATAAGGGAATAGGTTGGCAATGCCACTTCCTTTATTGTTGGTTCTGTAAATCCTTATTATGCTGTAGTTGTGAGGGAGAAATCTTTTATATTAAGCTTTAGCCATGTTTTGGTAATAGCTAGGGTATCTCTTTTGTTATGAGCTAAGCAGGCATGCAGGTTGGAGGTTTTATTACAGATACTTTGAAGGTATATATATATATATATATATATATATATATATATATATATATATATATATATATATACATATTATATATCATGAAAGCTCATATTTGTAACTGATAAAGAACCAATAACTTAAACAATTCCATTCATGATTGCTGTCACTGCAAAACAGAACCAATGAAATACATTAATTACTATGTGAACGATACTTTTACATTTGTGATCAACAAGTACAGTAAAGCACTCAGACATGCAAAAAATACCAAAACATCTCCACATACCTCATGGATCTTTATCCTGCACATAAATTTCTAATACAACTTTTTTATGTGGGTTGTTTTACTCCCCATACCGCCTAATGTGGAAGATCTGTCCCCAATCTCCTGTAACTTATATATCTCCTTGGTTGCACAAATGTAGAGAAAATGAAATTCCTTAGAATTATGCTATTTTCCACTCACAGCAAGACAACTATAACATAATTCAGTCAGTTGTATCACTGACCATTTTAAGCACACTTTTTTTCCAAAATAAGTGATGCAGCAACTATATATATATATATATATATATATATATATATATATATATATATATATATATTTATATATATGTACACACACACACACACACACACACACACACACACACACACACACACACACACACACACACACACACATACATGTGTGTGTGTGTGTGTGTGTGTGTGTGTGTGTGTGTGTGTGTGTGTGTGTGTGTGTGTGTGTGTGTGTGTGTGTGTGTGTGTGTGTGTGTGTGTGTGTGTGTGGGTGCAGACAATCCCCCGGATTCAGCAAGCTCTTCACGGTGTGCAGGAATAGTGCAAGAGCTGCTGCATTCAATATGGCTGACGAGCGATCCAGGAATGAGCTCCTGGCACGTGCAGGAGTGCTCCTACACTATTCCTGCACAGACACAGATCTTGTATGCTAATTACCCCATTTGCAGGTGAAAACCATGCAAAAGAGGTGAATTGGCAATCTAGGAAGCAGGCAGGCATCTGTACAGGAATAGTGTAACTTGCAGAAATGTATTCAGCTACTAACTGAATACATTTCTGCAAATTAAAAAACAGAGGCATGACACCTGTGCTTTACCATGTATTGGGAGTGTACTATGTGGTTCCCTATTAGAAGACCGAAGACGCATTCTTTCAAATGCATCTTGGTCGAACTCAAAAGCCTGAAATGGCAAAATATCGAAGTGGCTTTTAAGCAAATTCTTTCCCTGGGAAAGAAATCGCTTGGCCGCTTCATTACTTTGTCATTTTCAGCATTGTAATGTGGTTGGAGTTGGTATATTTAAGTACGGGGGTTGGGGTGTGAAGCCCCCCCCACTTAATGTAATGTTTAAGGTGTTTTTTTTTTTTTTTCTTGGAACCGAGATTTTTTTCCCCTAGAATAAAAATCGCTGTTCTGACAGTTCAAAATTATAAGCTTTCACTTACATAGGGCCGATTAATAACCATTCACTTTTCAAAGCAATCGGTGATTTAATATAGACCCTACTATGTACATCTGACATAGTCAGCCCTCCAACCCCATCCTCATACTGGGACAGGCAAAAGGTAAGTCACTCTTATTATCATTAATTGCTGAATGGAGTAGTAGGTTCTGCTAGTTGTAGCTATGGTATGGATATGAGCATGCAAGGGAATTGGGTGGCTGAATGGGATGGCAGCAGATAGTGGACATCTATATGGGCAGCATGAAATCCATAACAAATACTGATGTCAACAAAGTAGGCAGTACTAGATAAGGTGACAAATCCCACTGCAGTACATGTGGTGACCCAAATGTGTGTCCATAGGACACACACATGCATGTTAGTGAGGCTCACTTACACAACAACAGCCTCAGCCAGCAGGACAGGTGTAGATGACCATAAAGATAGGCTGTGCTAAGGCCTCCAATTAATGGCAATGGAGAACAGCCCCCTTCCAGACCTACACAGACAGACTACAACAGGTCAGGCAGTTGTATGTTAGTTTTGCAGGGTAAGAAGTCTGAAACTGAAATGTAGGTCAGTAAAACCTAAGATCTGTGCTCTACTGATATGCCTCTAGTCTGCATGATTGGTCAGAATACAAAATGAAATGGAAGCCAACAGAGTACCTGAAATACCAGTACAGTCATAGCAAATGTCTACAGTTTTCAGGTGTGCCCCCCACCCCACAATGCTATGCAGAAATGCAGTAACATTTACGTGGAGGTTTAATAACAGTGGAGCACAGATTACCTGAGCTGGCCCAGTTTACAGGATAGATTATTGCATGTGTACAATATGCAGGGCTCTGTGTGTTAGGTTGTTGTGTGTTGTACATTGTGTGGAAGTGGTCAGCATGTAGGCATGGAGGGTTGTATCCCAGTTGCCTATGGCCAGTACTGTCGATGACAGGGCCATATTCTGACAACTGCAGTGCCAACCACAATGCATCCCGTCAAGACCCAATTCAGCAGACATCCATACTCATTGTTCAGATGTCAATATCTGTCACCATCTGAAAGACGGATATGCCATGAATGCGGGCCCAGACATACACACAGTACACAGGTGGAAGTACCCTAGACCGAGTATATGAAATTTAACTGTCAACCGCACACACCTTTGGAATTGTACATACAGGTTAACAGCACATTAGTTGTAATCTAATCCCAGACATGGGAACTGTGTGTTTGTGTAGAGATAAATGCTTTTGAGGCCATTCACAGTCACTACACCTCCCATTGCCCTACTTTAGCAAGCCTGCTGATGTCAGTCACCTTGAAATACCCCTTTGGAGAAGGGCTAGCTCTACAAGCTCCGTGGCATGTGCCATAAATGTGAAACAATGTAGTAATAATAACTACATGGGTAGAGTTTGAATCTCATCTGTGGCAAGTGTTTGTGTGTGCATATGTAGGCATGTATCTTAAGGATTTTGGCCCCATTTACACCCAGTACACATCTCAGAGCCTGACTTTAGCAGTCCTGCAGATATAGATTCAAATAAATCCCAACAAAATGTGGATAATAGAAAACGTTCACCAACAATAAGTACCAACGAGCTTAGCGTAAAAAAGTTTAATCGCTTTTGTCAAAGTCTTCTTCAGAAACACCAAAAGCAACAAGTAGAATATTTTATATAATGAGACAATTAACACTCTAATTAATCAATTATATCACAAATTACAAATACACTAACCGATGCATTTAAAAAAGTCCATATAAAAAAACATGAAATATTCCATGCTATACACTAACAATAATAAACTACCAAGCTTTTACAAAATTAAATAACATATAGTAATATATAGTTTATAGTTTATTAACCCTAGATATCAACAATATCCGCTCTCATTCTAATTTGCCATAACGTTTTTCTTTTTTCTACCAAATCCCCCATCCTTAGGTCCTTAGGAACCTGTTCCAAAGAGTTGCTGATGTAATTAGGGTTAGGAGAAGAACAGATTTTCCACCTATTCTGATAAAACCATTAGTTAAGGCAAGTAATATCAGAACAGCACAAAACAAAGCAGTTAGTTGCTGTTTAAATATGACTGTAGAACATTTTCGTATTCAAGATATTATTATTAATAACTGGAAGATCATAGAAGGCAATAAAGAATTGTTTAATATTTTGGGAAGTTAACCTAGTTTTGTATATAAAAATAATTATAGGTTCATAGGTTGGTACTAGGCTATCAGCCCTAGGGCCTATACAAGCCTAGCCATAACAATTCCCTTGCTATTTCTTCCCACATTATTTACTTTCCTGGACCCCTGTCTAGCAGGGCGACTGACGTGATCCCTGGGGTGAATTTCCTTTCTCCCATCCAATCATCAAGGTTCCTCTTGAAGAGGTCCAAAGAGGCACTCTGCTTGACATGTATGGGCAATCTATTTCAGAGTCTGGGGAGTCTCTGGGTCAGGAACCTATCCCTCCAGCATGTTTTGTTTATTGTGATGACAAGGTTTAGATCCCTGGAGCGTGTAGCTCTGTGGGATTGGGATTTCTTTAAGTGTAGCATGTCCAACAGCTCTGGGTTTGACATGGCCTTGTATGTTAAGCAGAGATCGCCTCTGAGTAGACGATATGCGACAGAGTATAGCTGGAGTTTTTTAAGGTGGTCAGCATAGGGCATCTGCTTTAGGCCTGTGATTCTTTTAGTGAGGTATTTCTGAGGCATTTCCAGTTGTTGCAGATGTCTTGAGAGGTACATACCAAATGGGGCGTTGTATTCTATAATGGGTCTAATGAGGGATGAGCACAGTGGGACAATGACCTCCTTTTTTCTGGATGAAAAGCCCTTTGTGATGAGGTGTGCCACATAGAAGGATTTCTTGACTGTTGTGGCGATGTGGTTATCGAAGGTGAGACCACTGTCCACCTGTGTCCCTAAGTCTCTTATCACACTTTCTGTGTTTAGTGTACTGCCACCTATATGGTAATTCATGGATACATGTTTTTTCCCAAAGGGGATAACAATACATTTCTTGGCATTGAGCTTGAGCCCATGGCTCTAGCACCAAGCATCTGTTTCTGTAAGGCCCTTTTGTAGAGTATCCACATCATTTGGGGATTCAATAATGGCTCCCAGTTTGCAGTCATCTGCAAACTTTGTTAGCCAGAGTCCCTTAGTGTTGACCTGTACTTCAGAGAAGTAGATGCCAAACAAGAGCAGCCCCAGGACTGAACCCTGAGGTACTCCACTTGTCACTTGTCTGGAGCTGGATTTGGAGTCGGCTACTTTTACAGTGTGGGTTCTATCAGTAAGCCATTTAGCAACCCATTGGGTGACATAGGGATTAATACCCAACTTAGTAAGTTTATCTATGATTCCAGAGTGGGGGATGGTGTCAAAGGCCTTGGCAAGGTCTAGATAGGCTGTATGGACCACCTTACCCTTGTCCATGGCTCTGGAGACTGATTCAAAGAAGTCAATCAGGTTCAGTAGACAAGATTGGCCCTTCACAAACCCAAACTGGGTGGGGTCCAGTGTTTGAAGGTTGCCAATGTCTTTGTTTATAAGTTCCATGATAATACGCTCCATGGCCTTGCCGATAAGGCTTGTCAGACTGATGGGATGGTAGTTTCCGGGATCCAAGGTGGATCCCCCCTTGTGGATTGGGATAACTGTAGCTCTGCGCCACTCAGTGGGCACGAAACCTGAGGTGAGGCTATGATTAAACATGACACTTAGGTGAGGTGCCAGTTCATATTGTAGTTCATGTACTACACAGCCTGGGATGTCATCTGGTCCCATGGATGCTGTATTCTTGGCTTTAGAGAGTGTGTTTTGTACCTGTGTGGCCGTTATTACTGAAATTTGGCAATCTTCCGGTATTGAGATGGGCCATTTAGGGGGTGAGAGGGGGTGAAGTTGGCACTGAATCGATCCGCCAGGATATTGGCAATATCCTTTGGATCAGTATATTTATTGCCATTCTGTTTTAGCTCAGAGCAGATCTGAGCATTGCCATTTAGATTCTTGACATAGTTATAGAATGCTTTGTGGTTGTCTTTGGAATCTTTGGCAATTTTATTTTCATAACTAGCATTGGAGGATTTTATGAGGCATCTCAGTTTCTTACTGAGGCTAGTAAGGGAGTTTTTTGCATCCTGGGATTTTCCTCTTTTCTGCAAAAGTTTCTTCCTTTTGTTGTAAAGTTTGTTTATGGCAGGGGACCACCAGATTGGCTTCCTTTTTGGATGAGAGCATTTTGGTTCTATTTGGGATGGCACGATTCATGCATGAGTGGATGTGCTCGTACAGTGCCTTAGTGTAGGATTCAGCAGTTGAACTTTCAGTTCCCGTCTGCATGGGTGTCATGAAGTTTGTCACTTCTGACTTGAGTAGCATGAAGTTGGCTTTGGAGAAGTTTTTTATGGTGATTTCTTTACTGGGGGGGTGGGGGTGGGATGTGGATGTTAAGGGTGATTAGCTTATGGTCAGACCTCACTAACAAGGGGGTGACCATAGGTATGGAGCATTGATTTGCCATGTTGGTAATGACCAGGTCTAGGATACTGGAGCCCCTGGTGGGACTATGGATTAGTTGATCCAGGGCGTTGGAATTTATGAATTCCAAGAACCGTTGCGCAAAGGTGTTGGGACATGAGTAGTTTTCCCAGTTAATGGCAGGGTAGTTAAAATCACCCAGTATTAGGGTGTTTGGTTCTATCTTAATATTTTCCAGTATGTTTAGAAAGGTGTAGTGAGAATCTTGGGATATGGTGGGGATCTGTAGCAAGCTACAATTTGGATTGCAGTCTTACCTAGTGTTAGTTGCACTTGGAGAATTTCAGACACATTGTGTTGGCCAACTAGCCTGGTGGTGTGAATATCCTTGGTGAATATTGACACTCCTCCACCTTTAGTGTTTCGGTCCTGGTTTGGTGGCCGAAAAGTGTGGTAAGAGTTGTAGCCTGGTATTGCAGGGGTGCTCTCTGGAGCCTTGAACCAGGTCTCAGTTACTGCACAGATATCGATGTTCTCCATTTTTAGGAGTGCCTCGAGAGACTGCATTTTGAGGTTTAGACTTCTAGCATTGAGTAGCATTACCTTCAGATTTTGCATGCTTGTACCTGTTACGGTGGTGGTTTTGTCCTTTGAAGTTTTCCTAAAAAAGGCACTATAGGGGTGGCAAGAGCCTTAGCCAGTAACCTGAATCCCAGGGGCGACAGGTGCAGACAATCTCTGGTAAAGCATCGTGGTCTGCCAATTATGTCATCCCAGGCAGACAGATACTGAATCCCCTTTGAATGACACCATAAGCTTATCCAATTGTTGAAGTCAATCATTTTATCCTTATATTGTGGTATCATTCTGGGTGAAGGCAGGATGCTACTCAGGGCTAGGATCATACCTGCCTGGGCCACATGATCCGAGAGCTCTTCCATGTCTCTTTTCATGTAGTCCAGGGAGGTACGTCTCAAGTCATTCACTCCAACATGGACAATGACAGAGTCATATTTGTACTTGTTGTGGAGTGACTTGAGTGCATGCGTTATGTGGCGGATCCTGGCACCCGACAGGCAGCTGACTGTAATTTTCTCCTTATTCAACCTGGTGAGAGGGACATCAGTGTGCCAGACTATAGAGTCACCTATGACTAAAGTGTTAGGTACATTGTCTTGCCTTAAGGGCTGTTGCTGGGTGGCACACTGGTGTTGTGAACTATGTGACGCATTGGTTGTGATTGGTGTTTGTTTGCATTTCAGCTTCAGAGGTCTTCGTTGCTTGGGCAGGGTAAAGTTAAGGGCCTCTGCATATGTGGATTTAGTGTTGCTATATGTGGGTGTTGGTGGTGCGGGTTTAGAAGGGCTATGTGTTGCTTGAGGTGTAGTGTGGGTGTTAACCTTCTCCTCTTGACTGTTTAGCACAATCTTGGGTGGAGAGAGCTTTGCTTCCATTTTGGCTATGTAAGTGCATCTCTCACAGGTTGTAGTGTTGGGTGGTAGGAGGAGAGGGTTGTCTGTGTACATGAGGCAATTGCTGCATTGCCCCAGTATGCCCAGATTCACCAGGTGGACAGGAGAAATCACCGGAAGCTGACCCTTGGACATGCCTGGTTTGGGGCTTTTTTTTCTTCTTTGTAAAGTACAGGAGCTGTTTCCTTAGCAAGGTACTTTGCAATTATAGGCTGTTTAGTGCCTACTATTAATTTCTCCTTATTAACAAGGAGAGTTCAGTGTTTGTATGAGTTTAAGGCTTCCTAGTGCTTTCCAGCAGGTATTAGAGAAAGTGCTAGTCACAGGGATGCTTAAAGGTAAGATTGAAAAGAATGCACTCTGCAGTGTGCACTAGAGAAGTTAGATGTGAAAGTAGGTAACTTGAGTTTTACCTATTTAAAAAGTTAAGGTTTAGTGGAGAGTTACTATTTTTAAAACATCAAGATGGATTGAAAGGGGTGGTCACTTTTGTAATTTGGTACTATGAAATACTGTAGGATGGCCAATAAATTTAAATAATTGAAGGGGTGGGATTTCAAAAATGATGATTTTGTGATTACTCACATAAGCCAGTGAAAGTAGAGAGAAATGAGATATATGGTCAGATTAACATAAGAGGCGGGCAACTAGAAAGACAGTGGTATTTAACAAGACAACTTAAATGGGTGGAAGGGCGGGAAAAATTCTGCCTGACTCAGAACAGAGAAGAGCTGTGGTCTCTTTTGAAGTTTTAATATGCTGTTAAAACAGAATGCAAGCAAAACACAAGGTAAAGAAAACAAACTACAGTATTCAAAATATAGAAAGGCAATACAGTAATACAAAAAATATAAGCAAACTAACCTTTCCTTCACAGCAAAGTGTAGCAGAGTCTGGATGAGCCTTTCTGGTAAAGCTCTGAAATGTTTTAGTTTACTCCTTAAATAGAACATTTACTTCCTAGCTCCACCCCCTCTGTTAACAAGTGATTAACCTTAAATGACCTCTTCTGTCTTATGAATGAGTCCTTAATTAATCAGTTCTTATTTCTGCCTGACTCAGAACAGAGAGAGCTGTGGTCTCTTTTGAAGTTTTAATATGCTGTTAAAACAGAATGCAAGCAAAACACAAGGTAAAGAAAACAAACTACAGTATTCAAAATATAGAAAGGAAATACAGTAATACAAAAAATATAAGCAAACTAACCTTTCCTTCACAGCAAAGTGTAGCAGAGTCTGGATGAGCCTTTCTGGTAAACCTTAAACAGTTATTACAAACAGATAATACTAAAATAGTTAATTGTAGTGACAATTTTGGAAGAGGTAGAGGGGTGTACCGATGTGGACATTGTTCTATTTGTAGATTTATTTTAGAAGGGCCTTTTCTGAATCTAAGGCATTTAGAGACCACCATCCCCATTCCTGGGTGTTTGATTGTAAGACAGAGAGTATTGTATATATTGGGGTATGTTTGGAGTGTGAAAGATTTTATGTAGGAATGACCTCCAGAACCTTAGAGCAAAGGGTGAAAGAACATTTGTATGCTATTAAGTCAAAGAATTTGAATAATGCCCTTTACAAACATAAATTAAGTTGCAATTTAAAAAAAAAATAGGTTCACCATTTAGACCAGTTACCTAAGGACTTAAGGATGGGGGATTTTAAAAATTTGGTAGAAAAAAAGAGAAATGTTATGGCAAATAAGACTGAGAACTGATATTGCCACTGGATTAAATGAAACCATTAATATTAATTGCTTCCTTAAAGACAATAGAAGGAAGATTAATAAACTATAAACTATATATTATTATGTATGTTATTTATTTTTGTAAAAGTTTGGTAGTTTATTATTGTTAGTGTATAGCATGGAATATTTCATGTTTTTTATATGCATTTGTTTATATGCATTGGTTAGTATATTTGTGATTTGTGATGTAATTGATTAATTAGAGTGTTAATTGTCTCATTATATAAAGGATTCTACTTGTTGCTTTTGGTGTTTCTGAAGAAGTCTTTAATGAAAGCGCTTAAACGTTTTTACGCTAAGCACTTTGGTACTTCTTGTTGGTGAACGTTTTCTTTTATCCACATTTCGTTGGGATTTATTTCAGTCTGTGTTTAGAGTGATTTCAGATTTTTTGGTTGCCTTTATTCACTCAACCAGTTGTGTTTTGAAGAGTCCTGCAGATATCATCCACTTTAGAAATACCTGTTGCCAACCTTAAGCTATGGCAGGTCAGTGGTGCATGAAGTAAATGCGTACCATATTCGTCTGTAAAGATTGGCAGATAGAGGTTTAAACCTCACCCCTGGTAAATGTGTGTTTATGGTAACATTATTTTGGGGATCTCTCACCCACTACATCACCCAATGCCAGTATTTACAAGGGCTGGTGATGTTCCTCACCTTTGAAGTACCTTGGCACAACATCCTTCTTATAAGCTTTATGGCATGTGTGATAAATGTGGTACATTGTAATAGCAATACATAGCTTGTTAGGGGTTTGAATCACACTACTGGCAAGTGTGTGTGTATCTGTTTTGAGTATCATGTGTGGTGGTTGCTGTAATAACAGGATGCATTGTGGGGTGGGTTTTGTTAAATTATTATATTGAGGACCTAGTATATGTCACAATGTCCACCTTACAAGGACAACAAATGTCAAACACCAGAGAGGCTGGTGTAGACAATCCATAGCCCTACATGTGACATTATGGATTGGTGAACAATATAGACAACCCTTGTATTACTCAGAGAACACTCTCCACCCATCTGTCATGCCAAAACACACTTGGCTAGGCAACAACCACTGTATTGGTAGTTCCCTGCATATTGCCTTACAAATAGTAACCACGGTGTGATTGCAGTGGACTACATCCCTGTTGACCACAACAGTGCCACTGACATCAGAAAGTACTGTGATGTGTTATATCTCCTGACTGAGTGTGTGTTATCCAGCAAGAAAATGGACATGGCACCCTGTTTCATCCCTACAGTAGGCAAATAAATGCTTACAGTGGTCCTTTTGCTATGTTCCCCACTGGATGCCTGCAACAACTGTAGAGTCTACAAATGTAACCGACAAAAGGAATACCATGCTTTATACACATGCCTTGTATGGACAGACACCACTAACGCCACTGAATACATGTATCATGCTGTTAATGTAGGTGCAAGCACAACCTCAGTTCCATAGCCAGGGCTCCCAAAATGAGGTTAGGAATGCTACATCAGAAGAAAATCTGTACACACAACATGCCCCAGTGACCTCAAGTTCACTTCCACATGTCAAAGAACATGCATGTGGGACATGTGCACAACCCAGACAATGTCCATGTTATGGAATATAGATCACATACATGGGAAGCAGTGGACATCACTGGCCACCCACAATAGTAACCCAGATGAGTGGATGGTGAATACAATATCCACCTGTGGGGACCACTCCAGGGACTACAACCCTGTGCCCCCACACACCCCCTAACTTTATATTCTCACTCCAGGGTCGCACTGCAATGGGGCAGGGGCTTTATACCATTTTCGACCAAACGTAATTCGAACAAATGTGCTTTCAGCCAGATGAGATTTCAGTGAAGTGGGCTGCCTGAAATAATTTTCGACCAAATGTAATTCGACCAAATATAGTAGATCCATATATATATATATATATATATATATATATATATATATATATATATATACATATCTATATATATAAACGAGTATAGTCCAGTTTTTAGGTTACTGCTGAATCCAGGGCTGTGTTACAAGTTTCTGTGTTGCCCCTACCTTAGGATAGAAGGAAGTTTCTCTGTTCACCTGTGAGAGAGGGGAGCTTTGAGCAGCCTCTCTGTCCCTGGAGGAGTGGTTTCAGCCCAGAAGTTAGCAATTTATTGCCATTTTGGGCTAATTTGCTATAAAAAATGCATTTGCGCAGTTTTGTGCACCGGGCAGGGCTGGTTAGCTAGAGTTAAACTATTCTCGGCTCCACAAAGTCTACTCTTCAATTTTTCCCTTGTAACTAGACAAACCTTCAACTTTAGCACTCAAACCATTCATTTAACAGTCATGAACTTGCTTAAAACTCATAGCAAACACTAATTAACCCTAGCACTAGACCCCCCTATACTGCCCGGAAGGACAAGGCTCTCTATTTGTCCCCACCAGCCAATTAGAAAAACAGCTTAGTCAACCTATTCAGGCATGTCCAAAGGGCAGCTTCCGGTGTACTCTCCAGTCCAACTATTGAATCTGGGCATTTTATAATTGCCTCATGTACACAGACAACCCTCTCCTCCTACCACCAAACACGAATATATGTGAGAGATGCAATTATACAGCCAAACTGGAGGCAAAGCTCTCTCAACCCAAGACTGGAACTGACAGTCAAGAAGAGAAGGGTAATACTTGCAACACACCACCAGTCTCACATAGACCTAATAAACCAACACTGGCAAATAACACACACAAGTACATGAAAACATACTTGGAGGCTCTAAATAAAAATCTGCAAAAGCAACAGAGACCTCCAAAGCAGACATCCAAGCAACCTCCACACCCCATCACCAACCATGAAACACATACTTCGCATAATCAGTGTGCCATGCAATCACAGCCCTTAAGGCAAAATAACATACCCGACACACTAGTAATAGGCGACTCTGTAGTCAGGCACACTGATGTCCCACTAACTAGGTTGGACAAGGAGAAGGTTACAGTTAGCTGCCTGTCGGGTGCCAGGATCCACCACATAACACAAGCACTCAGGTCACTCCAGAACTAGTACAAATACGACTCTGTCATTGTCCATGTTGGTGTGAATGACCTCAGACGTACCTCCCTGGACTACATGTAAAGTGACATGGAAGAGTTCTCTGATCATGTAGCCAAGGTTGGTATGACCTGACCCTGAGTAGCATCCTGCCCTCACCAAGAAAGATGCTATAGTATAAAGAAAAAATGATCAATTTCAACAATTGGCTAAGTCTCTGATGTCATTCAAAGGAGATCCAGTATCTGTCCACCTGGGATCACATGCTCAACAAGCCACATTGCTTCACAAGAGATGGCTTGCACCTGTCACCCTTAGCCTTTTGAATACTGGCCAAGGCTCTTGCCGCCCCCATAGTGCCTTTTTTTAGGCAAGGCTCAAAATACAAACCCACAACCATAAATAGCACAGGTAACAAAAAAACTGTGGATAATGCTACTCAACGCCAGAAGTCTAAACCTCCAAATGGATGCACTCGTGGCACTCCTCAGTATGGAGAACATTGACATCTGTGCAGTAACAGAAGCCTGGTTTAATGCTCCTGAGAGCACCCCAGCAATACTAGGCTATAACTCATACCATACCTTTTGGCCACAGAACCAGGACCGAAACACAAAAGGCGGGGGTGTATCCATATTCATCAAGGATACCCACACCACCAGGTTAGTGGTTCAGCACAATTCATCAGAGATCATCCATGTGCAACTAACAATGGGCAAAACTGCAATCTAAATTGTAGCTTGCTACAGATCACCAACCATGACCCAGGACCCCCATTCCGCATTTCTGGAGACACTGGGAAATATGAAGGCCCTACCAAACACCCTAATACTGGGTGATTTCAATTACCTAAACATAAACTGGGAGATCTACTGAAGTACTGACTCCCTTGCCCAACGCTTCCTAGAATTTATAAACTCGAATGCCCTGGATCAACTGGTCAACACCCTCACCAGAGGGAACAACATATTGGACCTGGTCATCACCATCATGGGTGACCGGTGTTCCACACCGGAGGTCAACCCCTCGCTGGTTAGATCAGACCATAGACTAATCACTTTGGATATCCACATTCTGCCCCCACACCCAATCAAGGAAACCACCATGAAAAACTTCTCTAAAACAAACTTCATGTTACTTAAGACTGAGGTGGAAAGGTTCACAACCCCCATGCTAAAGAACAATGCTGTCCAAGCTGCTGAAACCTTTACAAAGGTACTCTATGAGCATCTGCAGGAATGCATGGATCATGCTATCCCAAGTAAAACCAAGACTCACTCCTCCAAGAAAAGGAAACCAGTCTGGTGGACCCCTGCCATAAACAAGCTATACAACAGAAGGAGGAAACTAGTACAGAAAAGAGTAAAATCCCAAAAAGGAAAGACATCCCTGATCAGTATCAGCAAGAAACTATGATACCTCATTAAATCATCCAAGGATAGTTTCGAAAGAAAAATTGCCAAGGACTCCAAAGATAACCACAAAGTATTCTTTAGCTATGTCAAGAACCTAAGTGGAAACTCTCAGATCTGCTCTGAGTTAGTGCAGAATGGCACAAAATACACTGAATCGACTGATATTGCCAACATTCTGGTAGACAGGTTTAGTGCAAACTTCACTCCCCTCTCACCCCCTAAAGGGCCATAAAAATGCCAGAAGAATGTAGCTCTCCATCAATCAGCAACACACAGGTTAAATCAGCCCTATCCAAAGCCAAAAACACAGCTTCAATGGGACTGGACGGTGTACCAGGCTATGTCTTACAAGAGCTCCAAAATGAACTAACCCTTCATCTAAACACACTGTTCAGACTCAGCCTCTCTACAGGCTATGTACCCACAGAGTGGCGCACAGCAAAAGTTATCCCACTCCACAAAGGTGGAGCCACAATGGACCCCAGGCACTATTGCACTATAAGCCTGACTAGTCTGGTCTGCAATGCTATGGAGCGCATTATCATGGAACTCATTAACAGAGACATTGGGAACCTCCAAACCTTGGACCCTACCAAGTTTGGCTTTGTTAAGGGCAGATCATGCCTCCTAAACCTGGTGGACTTCTTTGAGACAGTTACCAAGGCATTAGATGAGGGAAAGGAGGTTCACACAGCCTACCTTGACCTCGCAAAGGCTTTTGACACCATTCCCCATTCTAGTATTATAGACAAGCTCACCAGCTTGAACATAAACCCCTACATCACGAAATGGGATACCAACTGCCTCATGGATAGAACCCACAAGGTGAGAGTTGCAGGCTCTACATCCTACTCTAAACTGGTTACAAGTGGAGTCCCCCAGGGCTCAGTCCTAGGACCCCTCCTGTTTGGTATATATTTCTCAGAGGTACAGGCAAGCATAGGAGGACTATGGCTGACCAGGTTCACAGACGACTGCAAACTAGGGGCCGTAATTGATTCTCCAGCTGATACAGACACCCTCCAGAAGGGTCTCACTGAGACAGATACCTGGTGTCAAAATCATGGCCTCAAGTTAAATGCCAAAAAGTGCATAGTCATCCACTTTGGAAAAAATAAAATACCCGTGAACTAACACATAGGTGGTAGTCTGCTAAATACAGAAAATGTAATAAGGGATCTGGGGACCCAAATAGATAGTAATCTCTCCTTTGATAATCATATTGCCAAGGTGATTAGAAAATTCTTCTATGTGGCCCACTTAATCACAAAAGGGTTCACATCTAGAACAAAAGAGGTTATTGTGCCTATCTACTCATCACTCATTAGACCCATCATAGAATACAATGCCCCATTTGAGATGTACCTTACAAGACACCTGCAACAGCTGGAAAGACCTCAAAAGTACCTCATCAAGAGGATTACTGGCCTCAAACAGATGCCCTATGCAGCCAGACTCAAGAAACTCCAGCTGTACTCGGTTGCATACCGCTTACTCAGAGGTGATCTCTGCCTGACATACAAGGCCATGTCCAACCTAGAATTGATGGACATGCTCCACCTAAAAAAAAACAAGTCCCGGAGAGCCACACGCTCTAGAGATATAAACCTCACCACAAAGATAAATAGGACATGCTGGAGGGATAGATTCCTGTCCCAGAGACTCCCCATGCTTTGGAACAGGATTCCAATATACATCAGGCAGAGCCCCTCATTAACACTATTCAAGCGAAACCTTGACGGGCGGATGGGAAACAGAAAATTTACCCTGGGATCACTGCAGTGGCTCTGCTAGACAGTGGCGCAGGAAACTAATGGCTCTGCTGGACAGAGGCATAAGGAACTAATCTAAGGGGGTGGTGAAAGCCAACAATTCTGGCTAGGCTTATAAATGACATTGGGCAGATAGCCTAGTACTTACCTATGAACTATATATATATATATATATATATATATATATATATATATATATATATATATATATATATATTTATACATGGGTTCACTTCAGATAATCAAATTTCTGAAATCTCGAAACTAGATATATATCTATATATATATATATATATATATATATATATATGCATGGGTTCACTTCAGATAACCAAGTTTCTGCAATCTCGAAACTCATATAGTCGAGACCATATGATCGAGGTTTCAGAAACTTGAACATCTGAAGGTGGGGTGAGGGTTAAATAAATTGTGTGAATACTTTAAGTGAGGGATTCTGCAGGGGGGAAAGATGCCTGCACCCCTGCTACTTAAATATATGAACTCTGAGATTGTGCTATAGCGGGGAACAGGGAAATCTCTTGTTCCGCAGTGTCTGCAAAAGCACAGAACAAGAGATTTCCCTTTTCCCCACTGTAGCACGATCTTGGAGTTAGTATATTTAAGTAGGGGGTATGGGAGTGCAGGGGGGATAGCCCACCTCCAAAAATGTCTTGTAAATGTGATTTTTTTTTTGTTTTTTATGTTCACTTCTGATGTTTGAGTTTCTGAAAACTCGAACATATGGTCTCAACCATGTGAGTTTCGAGATTTCAGAAACTCAATCATCTGAAGTGAATCCATATATATATATATATATATATATATATATATATATATGTATATATATATATATATATATATATATATATATATATATATATATATATATATATATATATATATATATATATATATATATATATATATATATATATATATATATACACATATACATATATCGTGTGAGTGTATATATATATATATATATATATATATATATATATATATATATATATATATATATATACACACTCATATATATATATACACACTCATATATATATATATATATATATATATATATATATATATATATATATACACATATACATATATATATATATATATATATATATATATATATATGTATACACATATACATATATACGTGTGTATGTATATATATATATATATATATATATATATATATATATATATGGTCTACTTTGTAATTTCGAAATACTGAAATCACGAAATTCAGTATTTCAAAACCACAAAGCCGAAAACCCAACCACAACTCACAACTTCGAAAACACACAACCTCGAAATTCAAAATCTTGTAATTACACTGCACATACAGTACACATATAAACATACACACAAATCCCCCCCACAATGAAACAAACTCATCTAAACTACGTATAAGCAGGGGGCAAGCACCCCTGTACCCCCCCATGTAGGGGCAACCCCCTCCACACCCCCACTTATATATTCTAACTCTCAGATCGCACAAACAGAAACACAAATGGAATTCACACACACACATCTTACAGTCCCTCAAACACACACATAACAGTCACAACACACACATGTACTAAACCCCTAACCAACATACTTACACATGCAAACTTACCAAAATTAAATCCAAACATCCACACACCATATCGTCGAAATCAGATATTCAAAATATCCGTGCTTTGGTATTTTGAATTTCGCGCTTCTGCCGATTTCGAAAATGTGAGTGTGCCTGTTTATAAGTTCAAAATACTGAATTTCGAGATTTCAGTATTTCGAAATTACAAAGTAGACCTATATATATATATATATATATATATATATATATATATATATATATATAAATCAATATACACATATATATAAATATATATGTGTATGTACATGTATACATATATCTACATAGGTATATATATATATATATATATATATATATATATATATATATATATATGTATATGTCCATATTTGTTATGTGTAAACATGAGTATTTTATATTCCTTCCCAGATGTATCCCACCATATTTATATGATACATGTATATTTAGATATAACAACATACTGATTCAACACTAATTTCACTAACAAGTACTACACAATTGTAGAAGATAGTAGAAGAAAGATGTTTCTTGTACCTCCCAAGGACTCAACAGCCACAATTCTTCATTTTATGGTTTAATAAAAGATCGTGTTATCCAGTCCTGATTCCTGTTTGTTTCGTGGAAGATTCAACAGCTTATTTACAACAAATAATTGTAGAAGACAAAGCAGTTGTTCACTACTATTCAGTATGTGTACTGACCGATATATTAGGGAAAAAAAAACATTTTCACAACTATGATGGCTTAGTGGTTAACTGCTGTGATTAAAGTGTACAGGGTCCTGGGTTCAAGTCTTGTAAGGGCTGTTTATTTTGTTGCTAGGCAGAACAAGGACTGTTGGATACAGAGGGGTTAAGGCAGTTTTGAGCAGCTTTAAGTGGGTTTGTGCAGAGATAAGCCTTCTCAGACACTACACCCCCCATTGCCATAGTTAGAAATTGCTGCTGTAATGGACATTAAATGTACCTTGTTACACTCTTCACCCATGGGCTACCTGGAGCTTGCAGTACCAGCACAACACTGTTGTACAAATGGGTAGATAGGCATTGGTTACCCTATGAGTCCTGGCAAGTTTGTGTATGTGGGCAAGTGTGTATATTTGTAGGATACAGCATTCTAAGGCCTGTTTATATATGAGTATACTTAATTGGTTTTGTATGGGTCTGCACAAAGCTAAGCGGTGCTAAGCTATGGGTAAACATATGGGTGCTTATACAGTGTAGGCTTCACTTACCAGTGTGCAGATCAGCTCAGCTGTTATATTGCAGCAATGTTGATACTTGCTAAGCATGGCTTAGCCCTGGTAACCAGTTCACACCACCCAGTCATATAACATAGCAAGGTGATGACGTCTGTAATAAGTGTATGTAATTCCATGTACAATACATGTGCCTATGTGCTGTCATTACAGTAGCAAGGGGTGTGAGTGTCATGTGTGGGACACAGACATATATGAGGCCTGCTCAGATAACAGCACTGTTATCTGTGTGACTGTGTTACATACAGGGGTAGTAGCCCAGGGTACATGCTGTCACACTGGCATGTAGTGTATCATGGCAGTACTACTGTTGACAGTGCATACCCAGGCAAGAGTGGAGTGCTAAATGTAGTACTGACAACAGGCACACCTCCAGGCATAGCTGGACTCTGAGGCCTCTCTGTTGTATCCCTGGTGTGTGAGCTGTGTCACAGTATATACCCAGTACTGGGTAATGATCCAACATGTGGAATGTAACTGTAGATTACCTTCTGTACAGCACATGTTAGTGAGGGCTTCTGACATGTAGTTATGGCATACATATTGTTGTCAAACATCTATCTGTCAACACACTCATCCTACTGCATAGCTACTTGCCAAGCTGATGACTGTCAGTCCCTGTACAGATGTGCAGATAGCAGGTATCCAGCTGGGATATCTACAGGCCACCTAAACTTGATTGACACTGACATGTCTGCCCAGCTGTGTAAGAACTGGCACATATAGGAGATGTCACCCTGTATGCACCACATGCCACGGGTACCTCCACTACACTACCACAGTCAGCAGAACATGCTTGGGTACAAGTCTCCATCACAGACACTAACCATGTGTTGTAATGCATGTTGTATACATGTCGACTTGATCAGCTCAGTGGCCATGTGCAGGAGGCACCTGGTGGAATGGCTGATGCATGTCATTCTCTCCCTGAGGATCATGACAGTAGTGCCAGTCAATAGATTGCCTGCTGGCACCTGGCACCTGGTAGGATACCACTGTACTACAACCCCTACACAACCCATCTCTCCTTGGACAATAGCTAGGTACAAAGCTATGACCACCTGCAGCGATACACCCCTGTATTGACACATGTGTATGTGTGCATGACTGAGTATAGCAGTGCCTGTTTGTTAGAGCATCTGTACTTGAAAATTCTATGAGGGCCTTCACAACCAATGCAGCACCCATTGCCATAGTCAGTTGTGGCTGCTGCTGTATGAGACATTACATGTACTCTGTTAAGCTCCTCCCCATACTGGCTACACAAGCCTTGCAGTACCAGCACAGCAGTGTTGTACAAGTGGGTTGATAGGCATGGGATACCAATTGTGTTCTGGCATGTGTGTGTATGTGTGCATGTTTGTATATCTGTAGGGTACAGCATTCTGAGGCCACATACTCCTATTACAATATCCATTGCCACACAGTAGTACAGATAGTGTTGTTGCTGCCCATAGGTGAGGGATGACAATGCAACACCCTACTATGCATGTGGCATGTGCATTAGATGCATATCCCTGTAGTACCACTGTTGAGGTATACTATGGGTTGTATCACAGTCGCGGCCAATGTGTGATGGTGGGTATGGCAGAGTGTCATCATGGGTTCCAGAGAGTACAATATTCACTGGGGGAAGTGGGTGCTGTGTACAATGTCATTACACCAAGGTTCACTGGGTATATGTCCCATGTACGATGTAATGGTTACCAATGTCACCATCAACCACACAGGTAACTGATACCACAATCCAGGCCAGTTATGCATGTGGTGTGTGCAGCCTACCTATAACACACTGGACACATGCTCAAGTTAGTTAGCAGCGATAGGCCCTGGTCTCTTGGATGTGTGTCTGCCTGTTATGTGTCTGTTAATGTGTATATGAAGGTATGTCACACTGCATATTGTCAACATACACCCATTACATCCCCCATTAGCATACTGTACATGTCTGGGGATATTCTGCATGTAACATGTAACCTGGGACACACCTCACCCTAAACCCTGTGTGCTGTGTGCAATGTAAGCCACACACTTCAGTATCACTACATAGCTAGGTAGGGGTCTAGACCCAGTGTTGTCAAGTAACAGTGTGCATATATGTGGATGGGTCTACATCAGGTTGTAGGGTATACACGCCCCAGTAGGTCACCTGTCCATGTGGCACAGGCAATAACCGTTTTAGTAACCTGTGACATGTGTTCAACTGTACCCCAGATATGTCACAGCCATGGTGTCACCACAGTGCCATACCCCATTGTGAAATATGACTGCAGACCATCCTTGCACTGACACATGTACATCTACAACACAAATGGATAACATTATAGGGACCGTAATCAACCAGTGTTACTAACAGCTATAATGTATCATTGCTGGACAGCTACACTACCTTCCATATATGCATTACACTTTATTCCTTACAACATGTTACACTGCAGTACTGTGGTACACTGTAGTACAGTCACTGTGGGCATCAGAACCATATTAGCCTGTCCCTGCATTGATGGTATGGATGACAGGGATGTGGCACAGGTATCATCATATGCACAGGGCATCCTTGTGCTGACACATGTACAACTACAACACAAATGGATAACATTATAGAGACCTCAATCAACCAGTGTTACTAACAACTATAATGCATCATTGCTGGATGGCTACACTACCTGCCATATATGCATTACACTTTACTCCTTACAACATGTTACACTGCAGGACTGTTGTACACTGTAGTACAGTCACCATGTGCATCAGAACCATATTAGCCTGACCCTGCATTGATGGTATGGATGACAGGGATGTGGCACAGGTATCATCATATGCACAGGGTGTGATGTTGGTTTGCCAGAAGTCAAGGGTGGGCCATACATTTGACACCATGTGTGTGGGTGAGGGGTGTACTGTGGTGAGCTGGGCATGGTGCTGTGGTGTGTGTAGGTATGGAGTTGCCCTACGTGTGTTTGTATAGTGTGTGAGTATGCATGCACACAGTTCTGCCATGTGGCTGCCCTACACAGGTGTTTATGGACAGCTGCAAACCATACTTGGCAGGATGTGCAGTTCACTGCCTCTGGCCATGGACCCGTGGACTGTGCCTGTCAAGGGTTCCATGGGCACATCCAGGTACAGGCCTCGATGTGCTACTCTCACCTGCTGATGACAAATGTCTGCTGGTACCAGGCCACTCTTGGGACTGGCCAGGACCACGTGCATGTGGCCTGCTGTGGTATGGTGTGGACAGCACCCCCCTCACACTGACGGGGCTGGTACTGCCACTACGGGAGTCCCTTGGTGTCCTAGCACTTCCACATTGACTGCCAGCTGTTGGTGTTGCTGGCCTAGATCCACGCAGCGATTGCCTCACCCCCACCACACGTTCAAGCATGGACACACCACGGCCGATGAGGGCCATCGTCTCACTATGCCATCTATCCATGAGCTCAGTATTATCACAAATGGCTCCAGACAGTTCATGGATGTTGTCACTTACAGATGTGAGAGCAGCCATCTGCAGCCTGTCTGGTGTAATATTCCATACGTGCCTGTACCACCATGACAACCTGAAACATGAATCTGCTGGTACCAGCTGTGTTGCCTCTGCCAGGATCATGATGTCCAGTGGCCCTACCATGAGCACACTGGAACATCTGCTTATGTGGTGCCTGCCAGACATCTGGCTATGTCTGCTGCAACCAGACACAGTAGGCATGGTTACCACACATTCCCGTGCACTGCCACCAAATGCCAGCTCTCCCTCTGCTATGGCCACTGGTGATGGGGTATGTATAGGCACTGAAACTCTGGGTGGGGTTGGGGTGGCTAAAAGGGGGATATCAAATGATGGTGCACTGTCGGCCCCTGCAACCCCACCTGTGCCTCAACAGTACTATCATCATCTTCGGTGTCTGTATGGACACCAACATCAGATTGTATGCAGTAGGGACTCTGACCCACCTCACCACTTGTGGGGGAAAACAATAAATGCATTTTAAAACCTGTACAGCATTGCCTAACAGTACACACACACACACACACACACACACACATACACACACACACACACACACACACACACACACACACACACACCTCCATTATACCTACCTGTCCGTGACTTTATAGACATTCCCACGTATATATCCATGTGTACCCCATCCTGCATCACACTTAACATACACACATGGATACCACTCATTAACACATCAGTCCTCTAAATGCCTACACAAGTGGTCACAACACAAGACTTGTTACTACATTACCTGCCTGACCTGTGTGTAGTGGTTTTAGATGGCCTCACTGCTGTCATTCAGTGTTCACCCTGTGTATGGCCGGACATCATGAGCATGGCCCCTATATACGTGGGCTACTATGTTCTATCCATAATATCATGCACTTGTGTGTTATGTGTATGTAATACTCAGAACATGCAGATATCCTGCTTAATCAGCCTATCATGTGACAACTGTAACATTTGGATACACTCCCTGGTGTTGACTAGGACTTCCCCAATGCATCTGTAGAGCTGCATACATGGTTGTAGGTGATCTCTCCTCTGAATGCGATATTAAGGGTGTACCTGGTGTCTACCTTCCCTCTCAATGCCTGTTCCTTGCTTCAGACCATATTATATTATCAGCTGTCCTGTGATTACACACATGACAAGTATTCCTGGTGTGTAATGTGGCAGTCCATGTACATGTACTGCATGATCCCAAAGGGAGGTACTGCTGTATAAACACCCCACAATCACACATGTGCATACATGGCCAGCCACACAAACACACACACACACATTCACACAAGCATCCTACATGCATTAACCTCCCTCCACTTCACCAGAGTGACCCTACAGATAAACTAACTACCCACCAGGACGCACACACACACACACACACACACACACACACACACACACACACACATACAGGTGAGGTTGTACAATGATAGTACACACAGTCCTCCTGTTACCCCTTTGTCAACATGCATAACATATGGTACCCAACAGCATGCAGTGCAGCTATAGTCAATCCATGCTAGCAACAGTATACATTTGTGCAATGCATGTGCTGTGTCACTAGGTAAACCACCTTCCCCTGGATACCACTGCACCCATGAACATGGTATTGATGTGCACCTATTCTGCACCCTGCCATGTACTGTGCACCACACCTCACAGATGTACAGCCCATTGCTGAATGTGTACTACTGTGTTGTTTATGTCAGCTTTAATGCTCACAGCCCATATGTTTTCCAGCAACACATACCTGGGATGATATGTGGACAGATGTCATTTGTGAATGCCTGATGTCTGTTTCACAGCTCTCAACATCAGCGGACCATGTATGACTAATCCAGTACTCTTACAATGACAATCATCAGAGCATACCATGGCTATGGGAGGTGTACACACCCTTATTGATATGATGCACCCATCCTTGAACAGCCATGGGACCACATCACCGCTTATCTTAATAGTACATGAGCCCATTATGTGACATATGTCCTGTACTTTCACATGCAGTGTCTATGGAATGTGTTAGATGTGTGAATGTTGAACATGATGCATACACACTGGGTGGCCATATATGTGCACACCCTTATCATGACAGTTTTTTGCACCTCTTGTTGTGTGTACTACAGCTGTCACTACTCCTGGCAGGGCTATACCACCATAGGCCATCTGTATTTGCTAGTATATGTTCAGTCTGCCCTACACATGTCCCCCAATTCTGCTTGATTGCAAGGTCTACTCATGTGCACATCCCTTGGTGTTCACACACTGCCGTCACTATTGCTGTGGGGGTAGGGTTATGGCTGCCACAGGTCCTGAACCTGACTATGTGCAGATACAGCCATTCTTAGCATCCTTAGGATCCCTGCTGCAGTGCACTGGTGTGTCATGCTGACACCCCTCCCCCTACTTTAGCCTTTTTACAGATGCATGACAAGTAAGCCCTACACATGTGTGTCACTTTGAAGTGTCCCATTCACTGAACACCACATGTTACAGCTTAGTCCCAACTGATAATGTGGACCACTGTAATGCCTTATGCCATAGTGTATCTCTGCATCAGTTGCCATTGTCCTACAGGAATATACACTGGTGCTGCACTGTATATGGGTGTTGTTCCAAACATGTCTCTACTATAGGCCAAGTCTCCCACCATTATGTTACTCTCTGTAGACACATTCCACAATGATAGGATGTTAGTTATCATGCAGGTGACTGACATACCCTTCCAATATTCCATCATGGTCACCCCTGTGATGCTGTGCATTTCACAGCAACAATGCATGCACATGTACAGCATGCATTCTAGGTAGGTGTGTTAGATGTGTGCATGGAATATACCATCACCATTACATGCCCGGTGTATTTGCAAGCATCTACATAAACCATACTCACTAGCTACAGGTTGCTGCCTTGGTGGTATCCCGGGGGGACCTACATAAGAGGGTGAGAGATGCAAAGTCAGTGGCCACAACTGTGGCAGTGCTACAGGGTGGGTGCAGTATTACAATACATCAACAGTACATTTCCAGACTACTACTACATATGGACATCTGTTTATCACTACTATGCAGCAACAAAATATATCTATGTCATGTCAGATATGCATGATCTACCTGTACTGATGCGGATGTATATGCAACAGTGGTCTACAGATGTGCCCTGTGGCCTTACCTGCACATTCCTTGTCCGGTGTGTGGGTGGCACCCACCTCCACAGAGGTGTCTGGTGGTTGCTGGCTGGCCTGATGGGCAGGTGCCATGGGGCTGGCCAGGAGCTCCTCCACACATGTCAGAGGAGGATGGATGGCATGCCCCCCCCCATGGTGAGGTGATCCCCCAAGACTGCAGCAGCACACCAAAGGGCATTGAGAAGCAGGTCAGAACAATGATGCCAGACCTGCTCATAAATGCAGTTGTGCAGTCTGACATCATTGACTCTGTGGACTAGGTCATTCCACAGGGCAGTCCGCTCTTGCTGATCATAGGCAGCCCAGCCAAACAAGGTTGCATAGTGATGAATGAGTCCATCCACAGGATGTCATTTTCCACTGCTGTGTAGGCTGGCAGCCTTCCATGAGACATCATGCCTGAAAGATATAAAGATGGACACAGGTGTGAGCAAGTCATGCAGCAAGGTTACCACAGTTCTTAATTCACATCACTGTCACCACCCACCATATCAGCGACAACAAACCGTACACACAACTCAATAGGTATGGCTACAGTATGCCTACCAGTGGGGCAGATATTGTACTGTACCATGCTTTGTGCAATGTGTTTGTAACCATGTTCCCTGTGTGGACACTATCATTGCTGGCCTGTTACAGACTATTCACCTGCATGCCATTTTCAGGGCCACAGTGGTTCCATATATGCCTGTTGTATGTTTGCTATGTGTGTGCTGCACATCTGACATACTGTGTTATTGCAGTTATGTATGCATGCTGTTGGACATGTTCTGGGATTGTGTAGACTATTACTACCAACATATGTTTTATAACAGTGACACAATAGCATGTATATGCACTATTTGCCAGAAGAACCATCTCTCCAAACTCATCTGCCCATATTACCTGGCCAAATCACATGTGTGTCCCACCCTGGAGCCTCATCATGTACTGGTTCAGCAATACCTTCAAGTGCAACCAATGCATGGGGATGTTGTCTCCCCCCTGGGAGTACACACAGACATGTTCTTGTCCCCTGAGGTCAGGTCCAGGGTTTGTTCCATAACAGGCTCCACAGGCACATGTGGGATGTGCTACATCACTCTGAGGCACCCAGTACACATTCACAGGGCCAACATGCTCCTCCTGCTCAGCCTCCAGGTCAGGCATCTTCAGGACGTGGACTGCTGTTGTGAGTGACAGTAGGTGGGAAGCTTGTTCTCACTGTGTCCATATTGGGGCCCATGGGGCATCCACATCACAGACCACACACACCATCCAGGGTGTTTACCCACCACATGTGTCACATACCACCCCTGTAGGTTGTCCTCTATATCTACCAACCCTGGCCACCTCCACAACTATACCTGCTATACATCCCCATATTCCCATTCCATACTTCACAGACAAGGGCAATGTGGTCCCAATAAGGGGGTCACATGTGACATACCCATCCAAGTTGCACACGCTGACAGCTGTAGATATCTGTGTGTATTGTTATGTGTGCTGTTTTCTCACACATAGCATGCAGCACTGTGGTAGTAATAAAGGGGACATGTATTTACAAACATATATGTTTGTGTGTGTGTTTATATATATATATATATATATATATATATATATATATATGTGCAGACGTGCATATAGGTATATATCTATATATGTGTAGATATATGTGATGTATATATGTGCTTATATATATGTCTACACATGGGTATCCATACATTTGTGGACATACATGTAGATGTACACATATGCATACCTATATGTGGGGTACGTTCAGACATCAGGTCCACAATCTCACAACACAGACAGGTGCCACATATGGACACAGCCTGACATTAGGGGGGTACGTGTAGGGCTGGATTGCAGGTAACCCTATTACACACCTATGGCATTCCTGCATGCTACAAGACAGATTAACCTGAGTATCCTGCCAGGGATGGGCTGTGGATCCTACATGCCCATTGTAATGGCATTACTTCCACCACCAGCTATTGGCCACGTAAGATACATACTTCCCATTACACAACACACACTATGATGGCTTATATCTTATCAGTCAGTTTTGCTCTGCAAGGTTGATGGGTATGGCCCATTTTCCACAGGGATGGACTCTATTGTCCTTAGCAGTTGTTTAACTGAACATCATTACAACACCTGAAGGCACATATAAATCATACCACATCATCTATCCCATTATTATGGACACAGTACTATGGTCAATTACATACATATATACTTCACATACCTGTTATGGGAATGCAGACTTTTCTGGATTTTTTTGTTGTTGTTGTTGTTCTTCTGTGCCTTATATGCATACTCTCTTTCTCACTCTCTCTCTCTCTCTCTCTCTCCCTCTCAGGCTCTCTCCAGTAAATAGAATGAGCTGCTTTGCATATATTGCAGCATGGAATATGCAGGTGATACACATGATCAGGTGATGGCATGGCCTCTGCACCAGTCAGTATCCTCCACTTGCTATCTGCATGCAGCATACTGTGTAGTACTTCCAATTACCACTGTCATGGCAACCAGCTACTATAAATCCCTACATCATGTGGTCATGGTCCCTTTACTTTTCCTGTATGATGGACATCCTTCCTGTGTGTGGACATCGGTGTTACAGACAGCAGGTAGCAATACCTCTTACAGGAGAACCTGCACACTCGGGTCAGCTACATATTTGCAGAAGGTTCCAGAACTACAGACAGTGTGAGAAGTGTTGTTGTATGCATTGTATAGCACTGGTGTTACAGGGTTTGTGTGTACATACTAGTTTAACTTGGAATGCAGTCTGTCTGCATAGCTCTCAACTGTGGGCCTATCCTCTTGATGGCCAGAGGTGAGCCTATTATGTTTTGTCTGTCCACAACACAGGTCTTGTGTCAGATATATCACTGGAAGTGTGTGTGTTGAGTAATATTAGTACATGGCTACATCCATTTCTGTTTCTAACTTCATATTCCTGACTAAGGGTATGTTGCAGACTATCCTGTAACACCAGCAACTTGCTTAGTGTATGACAACAGTTTTACACATATGGGCCTGTGTTCCAGCCTCTGTCCTCCACCTACATACCAGGCTTTGCACATATGGCATGCTGTTAGGGGTTGTTATGTAGTGGGCTGTGAGCATGTCATGCTGCCATTCCTGCCATCAGTCCACTGCTGTTGTGTCCCCCACACATACTGTGGGGTTGGGTCCATATATGTCTGGGCTTCACCTACACAATACATGTCTGCCCTTATGCACTCCAGAGGCCAGTGTATGTAACAGTGGTATATGGCCCTGTATTATTGAGTCTGGGAGGGATGCACCATAACTAACCTAGGTTGTTACAACATGTGGGGGTATCAGGGGTAAGCTGCCTTAAGGTATCTGGATGTACCTTACCATACAATCCACCTTGGGTAAATGCAAGCCTACTGCCTCCTGCCATACAGACTGTTCTGTTTGTCAGTGTGATTGTGATGGTGTCAGTTATGCCTTGTTATGTAACAGATACATCCCATTTTGTCAACTGATGTCTTTAACCCCTAGTGTTTGTGTACAGAGTGCAGATAGAGGCTGCTGGACTATACATCTGCATTATTTACTGTTGACTGTTTGGCATCCTGTGGCCTGGTCTATCTTTACTGTTGTACTACTTGAAGGGATCGGCCTGGACAGCAACATTTGTAAACCTTTCCAGACTACTGTATTAGTATAACTGTTTCACATTTGCATTACTCAGTGTATATGGATGTCAGTGTCTAAACAGCTATATGACATGGCATATACAATGCTAACAGTACACAAATAAAGTTTCCCATGTATGCAAACCTGTGTGTGGTGTTATATCCTTTGGCCTCTCTGTGGGTATATGTTGCAGGCAATGATTGCCTTTGTATGGATGGCTCATACAGTGTCCAATTGGTAAGGTGGTAACTGTAGGAATAGTGGCTGTTCCATATTGTGTGCACCTTCTACCTATGTATCTTCCAATACATATCTCTGTGTGTGTATGTGTAGTTACGTATATATATATATATATATATATATATATATATATATATATATATATATATATATATATATGTGTATATCTGTATCTGCATATATGTATCTGTGTATATGTATCTGACAGATGTTGATTGCTTCCACATTGTACATTCCCTATGGGAGCCAGTCTGTACTGCATGATATGTTACTGATACCAACCTGACATCATACAGGCGGGATGGAGTACTGTTAACATCTTGTGCCCATGTCATGTCAGGTCCTGGTTATGGGATCTGCAATAGTTGGCAGTGCATTACAGGGCAGACGTGTTTGGCTGTGGGGGAGGAATACCTATTTGTACTAGACATATGTTGTTTGGGGCCTCTCAACTCCATTAATGGTGCATGTGGACATATATGTTTTTGTTATGTTCTCATTTTTATCTACAGATGTATGTCTGTATATATATATATATATATATATATATATATATATATATATATATATATATATATATATATATTGCTGTATAGATGTAGACATATATATATATCTATAGATGTATAAATATAAATATGTATGCATGTATGTATGTTTATATATATATATATATATATATATATATATATATATATATATGTATATATCTATTTAGATATTAATATATGTACACACACACACATATATCTACATGTTTAAATATATTTCCTATAATGTTGAATGGCTGTGCTGGATGATATGTTTGTGAAAACATCAGGGTTATGTATATCTGATGTGGCTAAGTGATAAATCACTTTGGCTACGGTGTGCAGGGTCCATTGTCCAAGCCTTGCAGAGGCTGTTTATTTTGTTACTGGGCAGAACAAGGGCCGTTGGATACAGAGTGATTAAAGCACTTTTAAGCAGTTGTAAGTGGGTTTGCACGGAGGTAAGCACTGCTAACATTCCTGTTACAGTTTCTTATACTCAGTTAGCTTCTAAATAGCTTAACCTGTGTACACATTGCTTACCCCCATGCAAACAGGCTTAAACCCGCTCACTGCTGCTTAAAAGTGCTTACTCCTTTTTACCCTCACTCTAATTTCTTTAAAAGAAAAGAAAAAAAGGGTTGTTAGGAAAGTGGTGAAGAAGGGGCACAAAGAGGGGAATAAAGTAGAGAAAATAGCTAGGGATGTGCAGAAGGGTGTAGGGAAGGTTCATCTGCCCATTTCTTCTACAGCAACAGCTGTGCATATATATTGAATTTGGAGGAAGATTTGGACACTAAAACCCCTGAGAGAGGTGTGAGGACAACATTAATATGTTGTGATGCCAATTAGACCAGATTACATGTGTCCAGTGGACAGGTGTGTGAAATGGACAGCTATGTATGGGGCGATAATTTTTTGAGGAACAGATTGCCCTTTTTTTCAGTTGAGAGTGGGATGTTGGGGAGGGATAGTAGGTATATTTGGGGAGGTAGGTTGGGTAGGTTAACAGAGAAGACAAACAAGATGCATACAGGGGAGGTATATGACACATGTGGGGGTAAACTCCTTGATGGGGAGGGGTGTTGGGAAATCGGAAGCCCATCAGCCCTCAGTAGAGTCAGTGGGACTGAGATCCCCACCCATAGGCAGTCACCACTGCACCTTCACAGCCCTGAAGGTGGCTATGCTGGGGGCTGAGTCGGAGAGCCAGGCTGACCCTCTAGTTGTGACACACGGCCCTCGAGCTGGTATAGAAGATCTCCAAACTGCTGATCGAGCTCTCTACGCACCACGACCCTGACCTGGTGACTGGTGAAAGCTTCCTGTCTGCACCCGCTCCCAGTGGGAGTGAGCCCCATTTCCTGAGATGGTTCCACCTGAAGGTCATGCAGGACCAACAGGTAAGGAGGTCCTGGGTTGGGTCCCAAATGTGCTGGAGCCAAGTGCCACGGCCAGCTAATGTGGGACAGGTGGGTCCGCTGGGACCTGCATTCCCATACATGCTATGGTATTTATGGTGTATAAACATATGTGGGTTAGTAATAGTCAACACATTCCAAGGTTAGGTAAAAGCATGCATAGATATTCCCATTAACCCAGACACCAGATATGGAACAGTTATTAGCAAACGGAACACATGCATATATGGGACCACAGTGGTAATAACAACAGCATGCAGGTACATTGATGGCACCATGCCACCAATGTTGGAGTATTTCAACATAGTACATGCATGGAAACAGATTTAAATAATTATCAACCAATAGGACATATGTCCCAACAGAACAGTGAAGTCATTGCATACCAGTTGAGGTGGGTATTTAATTTATTGTTGGAGGTATGGTGGTGGGGGGGAGAAAGATGTCAGTTAACAACTAGTATATTCCTGCAGTTCACATTACTTTCCTAGTCAGTGCTGTTATCTGTACCTTACAAGTATTAATCATCTATCCTATTGCCTTAGTTTGGACAGTGATATGGCTGTCATCATCTTTATACATTAACTGGTTTTACCTGTAGTATACACCTCTTACCTGGTATACCTGTGGAGAAAATGTTTGTTAACACTAACTGTTTCTACACATACTCACAGATTCCAGGTTAACGTGCACATACCTGTCCATCTCTTTCTGCACAGACTCTGGCCATATCTTGACCACATGCAGGTGAACCGGGACATATTTAGACTATTGCCATCTTCAACCTTTAGTGACTTACCACACTCTTATACAGGATTTCATACACAGTTATATTATGTAGTACAGTGTGGGTGACAGTGATACCTTATTATTCAGAGCAACTGCAGCACTCACAATTCCATATAATACCAGAGTAAACTGTACCAGTACAGTGTATCAAGCTATTTCTCGGCACAGTGTTCGTATCCGACGTACCTGTGGGAGCAATGTTTGTTAGCACTACCTGAATGTTGCCACACAAAGTACCAGATTACCCATTAGTATTAAGCACATACATCTCACTCTGTTACTGTAGACACTCTGGCCACAGCTTGACATCATGGGGGTGTAGATAGGACATACTTGTCTTATAACTCTCATAACAGTTTTGGGAGTTGCTAGAGTGGCAGGTTTGTTCTCATAGATGTGTGACAATCAGTTGTATTCCCTGTTTGCTGCCTAAACATCTGTGATCATCCCACTGACTTCCCAGGGGGAGAGGGTGACAGGCAGCAGGTATGGGCCCATATACTGGACATTCTGGTCTTATCTACACAGTTGTGGGGCATGATTCTGTATGCAGCCTACTTCCACTCCCAGGATTCAGACCATTGCTGTGTCTGCTACAATTAAAACACTGTCCATCAAAGTTGTGTGTGCTATATTGATATTGCTGTATATCTCATATCTGCTTTCTGTCTTATAATTCTCCTGTAGTTTTGCATTCTGATCTTGTATTACAACACTCTTATACAGGATTTCCTAGACAGTTATATTTTGTAGGACAGTGTGGGTGACAGTGATGAGTAATACCTTATTATTCAGAGCAACTGCATCAGTCACAATGCCATACAATACCAAAGTAAACAGTACCAGTACAGGGTATCATTCTTGTATTTCTGAGCACAGTGTTCATATCTGACAGACCTGTGGGAGTAGTATTTGCACTACATGAATGTTGCCACACACAGTAGATTCCACATTACAATTATGCACATGCATCTCATTCTATTACTGTACACAGTCTGTCCACAGCTTGACAACATGGGGGTGTAAATGGGACATACGTGGCTTCTTACTCTCATAAGGATTTGGGGAGTTGCTAGTATGCCAGCTTTGTTCTCGTAGATGTGTGTTAATCAGTTGTATTTCCTGTTTGCTGCCTATATGTCTGGGATCATCCCACTGATTTCCCAGGGGGACAGGGTGACAGGCAAAAAATATGGGCTACTTTACTGGACATTCTGGACATATCTGTACAGTTGTGGGATATGATTCTGTATGCAGACTACTACCACTGCCAGGATTCGAACCATGGCTATGCGTGCTAAAATATAACAGTTCACGTCTCAGTTGCATGTACTGTTTGGATTTTGTTGTCTGCCTTTTCACTGTTTTCTGTCTGTGTGTCTCTCAGTTGTACTAAATGACCTCTGGGGATTACACCAGTCATATACCAGCATTCCTACACATTCTATTTGTGGTGCACAGTGTGGGCAACAGTGTTTAATACAAGAGTACTATTACATGATTGCAAATCTACATTACCATATGATACCAGAGTATACACATGCAGTCCAGCAGTTAGACCTTTATTTTCAGGCTATTATGCTTTTATTTACATACAAACTATATGAGACTCTTCCTGCCATATTCGCTGGTGTATGCAGTACTTGCCTTAAACAATACAGGTTTTATACTGGCAATTAATTTACTAATACTTTTAGATTTATTTCCTGTGACAGTACATGCAAGAGTATTACTAACCTACCTCGCATCGCAAACTCTCCAGGTGACAGCCATAGGCTTCCTGGTTTGCAGCCCACTCACTTGTAGCTGTGAAGGATATAAGAGGAATATTTAGCCATACCTATCCATGATATACATGGGCTGTGAATTATTACACACACACAGTGGAGTGATACACACAGCTGGGACATCCCTTGCCATTCTACCCTCTTGGATCCACTGCTCCATGTGGTCCCCCTTAAGCCACTTCAGGTCAGCATAGTGATGTCTGACCTGCTCACCAGTTCGGGGAATGCCAGTGGCACTGGTGAGGTCACGGGTGAGATGGTCCCAGGCTTCTGCCTTATATTGGGAACCCCGGTACTGGCCCTGCAGCAGTCTCTGCTCATGGTCTTTAACAAGGAGTTCTGCCATGACTCTGGACTCCTGGATGCCCCAGTGCTGTGCCCAGAAGCACACACCCTCTCCACTTTCTGTCATGGTGCTTGCAAGGGGAAGCTACAGCCAGTTATGAGATGTATTCCTGCCTGTTGGGTTTAAGTAGGGCCAATTTCCCATACGTTGCTGTGATTGGCCAGTTTTGAAAAGGCCAAGCTATGGGCAAACCTGCTTACCTAAGGTTGGCATTGTTTAAAGGGGTATACCACTGGGCACATTGAGTTAGCTGGCCTACACATTGCTTACACCTCTTAAGCTGGCCTGTGCAGTGCTTAGCCTTGCTTACAATAGACTTTGCACTATATTTTCTTTTTGGCATTGCTTTATTATGCATTACATCATATATATATATATATATATATATATATATATATATATATATATATATATGTGTGTGTGTGTGTGTGTATGTGTGTGTGTGTCTGGTATCCATGATTCATGTGTATGTACACTGTATGGGGTGCTTGTGTTTTATTAGGGACTTCAACACTCTATTACAATTACACCTGACATCTGGGCTTACTGCTGTACTCCATTTCACATATTTATGTTATGCAGTGGGTTAGAGAACATATGACTGCATACTGATTCCTTTCACAGGTTCAGTTTGATTTTACTATAGTATGGATTTTTTTGGTGATACCTCCTTATTCTGTACTGCTGTGATGGGACTTGGTGGCTAACTACTCTGACAATAGTGTATAGGGTCCTGGGTTCAAGACCTGCAAGGCTGTTTATTTTGTTGCTGGGCAGAACAAGGGTCGTTGGATACAGAGTGATTAAGGCACCTTTGAGCAGTTGTAAGTGGGTTTGTGCAGGTTTGCGTGAGGGTAAGCAATGCTAACCTCTGGTTAAATATGCGTACAGAGAGTTAGCTTCAATATTGTTTAACCTGTGTAGGCATTGCTTACCCACGCGCAAACAGGTTTAAACTCACTTACTAGTGCTTAAATATGCTTACTACTGCTTATTGGTGCTCACACTTGCTTACTACTGCTTACTCCCACTTACAACTGCACTGATTTAAACAGCAATATCTAATGGTTCTTGGGAAGGAGGGGGATTTGGAAGCTGTATGGGTTATCATTCATTACATATTTTACCTTCCATTTGTTTCCATGATTCCTGTGTACATATACTGTATGGGGCACATGTGATTATCTGTGGACTTTGCAACATTATGACACTGACACCTCACATCTGCATTTAATGCAGTACTCCAGTTCACAAATATATGTTATTTAGTAGGTTATGCAACTAAAATATTGGTCAGAACGTTTTTTAACATGGAAAATGGAATGTGCTGCAGTGGGACTCGAATCGGGAATGCCTGCTCCTAGGGCGAATGTTCTGCCCACTACACTATTGCTATACTGCTTCATTTGCATATATCTTCCTTGTTATCCTCTTCAGCCATTTACGTTGCATTAACCATAGCTAAGCGATGGGCAAACCCATGCACCTACTGTTAGCTTTAATCGGATTCAAAATAAAAAAAGGTTTGTTTATTTGGTTTGCATTTACTATTGGTGTTGTACAAGTGGGGGGATGTTGCTGGGGGTATGGGGACATCTATGAGTGGTCTCACTCATTCCTTTGGCCTTTCTGCTCTTCTTCAATGTAGGGGCATGTATATTCTGAAAGCTCTGCTCTCAGACACACCCCTGCACTCTTACACGCTCCGTGTAAGATTAGGAGCTCAGGCAGTACACCTTCATTAATATGCATGGCACGCTGCTGTCCTGCTCCTAAATGGCCTCTTCCATGCAGGACTAAGTTAGTCCTGCATGGAAGATTAGTAAATCCGGAGTCAGTATTTACCTCAGGCACAAAAAGAAAAATCTAGCAAAGCTAGACTTTCAACTGTGTGATACCGTAACCCTCTTGAAAGCAGAAAAAAGAGCATTCACTCATAGACATCACTATTGTATATGTGTGTGCATAACTATATATATATATATATATATATATATATATATATATATATATATATATATATATATATATACATATATATACACATACATATATATGGATCTAGGACTGTTTAACGAAAGTTCAACAGTCCGAATCCACTATCACCAAACACACTTTAATGAAAGCGCTTTCACCGAAAAAGCACTTTCGCTAAAGTATGTTTAAAAAAAACAAAACATTAAATCTACTTTTACGCAGGGGGCAAGCCCGCCTGCACCCCACACCCCCCTACTTTAATATTCTCACTCCGTGATCGCACTACAGTGGGGAAAAGGGAATTTTCCCTTATCCACACTGTAGTATGACTGGCACAACAGGCATACTTATGTGAAAATGCTGCTTTAGTGAAAAGCATTTTCACGTAAGTATGCCTTCCCGTTCGTGATTTGGTAAAAAGTGCGTTCATGCAAGAGTCCTAGACCTATATATATATATATATATATATATATATATATATATATATATATATATATATATGTATATATATATATATATGTATGTATATATATATATATATATATATATATATATATATATATATATATATATATATATATATATATATATATATATATATATATATATATATATATATATATATATATATATATATATATATATATATATATGTATGGGAGTATGTGTAGAAACCGTTAGTTAGTGTTAACAAACATTCCCTCCATAGGTATGCCAGGTAAGAGGTATATACTATAGGTAAAACCAGTTCACATGTAACAATGATGACAGCCATATCACTGTCCAAACTAAGGCTATAGGGTAGTGTAGTAAGACTTGTAAGGTACAGATAACAGCACTGATTAGGAAAGTAATGTGGACTACAGGAATATACTATTCATTAATTGACATCTACCCCCCCCCCCACCATATCACCAACAATAATCAACATACCCACACCAGCTGGTATGTAATGACACCTATGTTCTGATAATGTCCACTTGTTTGATAAATATTTTAACTGTTCTCATGCATATTCTATATTGAATTATTCCAACATTGGTGGCATAGTGCCATCGATGTACCTGCATGCTGTTCTTATTACCACTGTGTTTTCATATATGCATGTGTTCTGTTTGTTATGCAACTGTACCTCATCTGGTGTCTGGGTTAATGGGAATATCATGCCTGCTGTTACACCTAACCCTGGAATAAGTTGACTATTACTAACCCACATATGATGATGAAATCTAAACACTATAGCACACTTGGGAAGGCCGGTCCCAGTGGACTCACCTGTCCCACCTCAGCTTGCAGTGGAATAAGGCACCATAATATATGGGGCCCAACCTAGTACCTAGCTGTCCATTGGTCCTGCACCACATTCAGGAGGAACCACCTCAGGGGATGGGGCTTGCCCCCCTGGGAGCTGGCATGAACAGTCACATGTAACCCGTCGCCTGGTCAGGGTCGTGGTGCGTACAGAGCTCAACCAACAGCTTGATGATCTTCTATGCCAGCTATAGGGCTGCATGTCACAACTAGAGCATCAGTCTAGCTCTGTGACTCAGCCCCCTGCACAGCCACCATCGGGGCTATGAAGGTACAGTGGTGACTGCCCATGGGTGGGGATCTCAGTCACACTGTTTCCACTAGGGGGCTCAGGGGCTTCCAATTTCCCAACAGCCCTTCCCATCAAAATGTTTACCCCCCCTCGACATGTGTCATATATCGCCCCTGTATGCGTCTTGTTTGTCTTGTTTGTTAACCTTCTCAGGCTACCTCCCCAAATATACCTACTACCCCTCCTCAACATCCTACTCTCACCTGAAAAAAAAGGGCAATCTGTTCCCACAAAAAAATCATGCCCCATACATAGCTGTCCATTTCACACACATGTTTGAGTGTCCAAGTCTACCTCCAAATTCAGTGTATATGCACAGCTGTTGCTGTAGAAGAAATGGACAGCTATGGACCTTCCCTACACCCTTCCTGCACATCCCTGGCTAGTTTCTCTACTGTCTTTCCCTCCTTCCTATCAACCCCTTTTTCTTTTCTTTTAAAGAAATTAACATGGGGTAAGTGGGAGTAAGCACTTTTAAGCAGCAGTAAGCGGTTTTAAGCCTGTTTGTGCGGGGGTAAGCAATGCCTACACTGTTTAAGCAATTTAGAAGCTTTGCAAGGCTTGAACACAGGACTCTGCACACAATAGCAAAGTGATTTATCACTAAGTCATGTCAGATATACATAACCCCGATGTATTCACAAACATATCATCCAGCCAGGTCATTCAACAGTACAGAGAATGTATTCCAACATGTAGATGTATGTGTGTGTGTGTGTGTAAATATATTAATATCTAAACAAATACAACAAATACAACATATCTATATATGTAGATATATGTATACATATATATATATATATATATATATATATATATATATATATATATATATATATATATATATAAATATATACATATATATAAATATATATGAACATATATACATGCAAATGCCTACATCTATGGATATATATGTCTACATCTATATGTCTAAATATATACAGCAAGTTTTATATATATATATATATATATATATATATATATATATATATATATATATATATATACATATATATATGTAAGCAGATGCATATATCTATGTAGGTATATACGGACATTGTTATATTTATGTAAGCAGATATATATATATATATATATATATATATATATATATATATATATATAGGTATATACAGACATACATCTGTAGATAACAATGGGAAAATAACTAAAACATATATGTCCACATGCACCGTTAATGGGGTTGAGAGGCCCCAAACAATATATGCCTTGTACGAATAGGTATACCCCCCCACCGCCAAACACAACTGCCCTGCAACACACTACCAAGTGTTGCAGATCCCATAACCAGGACCTGACATGACATGGGCACAAGATGTTAACAGTACTACATCCCACCTGTATGATGTCAGGCTGGTATCTGTAACATATCATGCAGTACAGTCTGGCTCCCATAGAAAATGTACAATGTGAAAGCTATCAACATCTCAAGAATACATATACACAGACACATATATGCAGATACAGACATACACAAGCAGAGATATGTACAGTAAGATACATATGTAGAAGGTGCACACAATATGGAACAGCCACTATGCCTACAGTTAACACCTTAACAACTGGACACTGTATGAGCCACCCATGCAGTTCACAATCATTGCCTGCAACATATACCCACAGAGAGGTCATAAGATATAACACCACACACAGGTTTGCAAAAATGGAAAGCCTTTATTTGTGTACTATTACAGTTGTATATACCATGTCATATAGCTGTTCAGACACTGACATCCATATAAACAGAGTAATGCAACTGTGAAACAGTTATACTAATACAGTAGTCTGGAAAGGTTTACAGATGTTGCTGTCCAGGCAAAGCCCTTCATATAGTACAATAGTAAAGACAAACTGGGCCACAGGATACCAAATAATCAACAGTAAGTAATGCAGGTGTATAGTCCAGCAGCGTCTATCTACACTCTGTACACAATCACTAGGTGGTAAAGACCTCAGCTAACACAATGGGATGTAACTGTTAGATAACAAGGCATAACTGACACCATCAAAAGCACACTGACAAACAGAACAGTCTGTATGGCAGGACACAGTAGGCCTTCATTAATCCAATTTATGTTCATAATTTAAATATAGGTGAATTGTATGGTTATGTACATCCAGATACCTTAAGGCAGCTCACTCCAATACCCCACATGTTGTAACAGCCTAGGTTATTTATGGTGCATCCCCCCAGGCTCAATAATACAGGACCATATACCAATGGTACATACACTGGTTTCTGGATTGCATAAGGGTGCACATGTATTGTGTAGGTGAAGCCTACACATATATGGCCCCAGCCCCACCATACATTTTCTATTGGGGAATGCACATGTACCTTCATATATAGCAGGCTCTACAGACATGTCACAGCACAGAGTACAATACATCAGTGTGAAAGTGCATAACCACAATCAATGTGAACACAGCCACTTATGGTACACTAGCATTATATTACAGTATATGGACTATTTGTTCAACAACATCCTCATATGTGCCACTCACACACTAACCCTACATATACTGGGCCACTACACAGTGTGGTCTGATGCCTGTCTGTGGTATGGGACATGCATGTGTATGGCCCTACAAACATGTAAGCTGATAGGATAACATACAGTGGAGCAGCATGTAACATCAGATAGAACAGGACCAAGAGCAATGACATCTACCATAGTCTGTACACAGGCAAATGTACATATTATCAATACACACACTGTCGACATTCACCTTACATACACAGACCTCAGTATTGTACACAAAACCACAGAATGTCCAGGTGATGTCATCAGATATAACTCCTACTATACATAACATGCATAGCAGTCTGATATCTCACTGGCTTGTTATCCGATATGATGTCACTAATTATGGTGTACAGCACATATGTACCCCTTACTGCATGACATATGTACAAAAGTTGACAGGGTTCGGGCTGGAGGCAAATACACAGGGCCAATATTGACATGTTGCTGTGATAACCTCATACATTTACTGTTCTAACAAGGTTTGTTGCAACATATGTCCTATGAGGGGATATGAAGTTAGTAACTCTCACGGCTGTCACCATCTACAGATTGCAATCCTCACACTACCTTCTGCAGTTCACAGGTAGGTGCTCTGAGGGTAACACCTGAAACAAAAGGCACCACACACTGACCAGTCTGCAGATGACCTTACAGATGGGTGTTCCCTCATAAACAAAGCACATACTACACTCCCTACACATGGTTGATCACAGATAGTGTCATGTTTGGCATCCCTTTTACTGTATGTAAGAGTCATAGAGAGAGATGTTATTCCCTGGGTCCCTCCTGTGACAGTGTATGTGCTATGCTTTGCCTCTTTGCCAAGGCCAGGGCATAATGGGAATGCCTCCTTCTGTCTACTGGGGCAGGCTTCGGTTGTTCCTCCTCTGAGTCACTCTGTGCCTGTGCAGGCCTTGGCAATGGTGGGGGGCTCTGTGGCCCAGCCCCGTACTGTTCCTGCTGCAGCTGTTTCCCCAGGATCATATTGTGTAGCATGGCACATACGATGACAATTTGGGTACATGTAGCTGGTGAGTACTGCAAGACTCCACCGTATGTGTCCAGGCACCGGAATCATGACTTGAACATCCGAAACACACACTCTACTAGAATTCTGGTCTGTGCGTGTGCCTCATTATGGAGTTCTTGTTCGGGTGTGTGTGCATTTCTGATGGGTGCCATCAGCCATGGCTCCAGTGCGTATACAGCATCCCCCACTAGGTGAACATGAGGGCTGTCCCCACTGGCAAATCTCTGGTACAGCTGCATCAGATGCCAGATGTGGGAATTGTGATAGCTTCCAGGGCAGCCAGCACACGCATTCATTATTATGCACTGGGCATCACACATGACCTGGCAGTTGATGGAGGGAAGCACTTGCGGTTGAATAATACCCTACCCACTCATCGGGTGGTGCTTTGATGCATATGTGCGTGCAGTCTATAGCACCCAGTACCTCAGGGTATTCTGCTATTTGGTGGAACAGTTGCATATTGCTGGCCAACGCCTCACGGGTATTGGAAAACTATACGTTCTCACCGACATGTGCTGACATAGCATCCAGGAACTGGTGGAGTAGCCTGTATGCTGATGCCTGTGAGATCCCCATTATATCCTCAGTTGACCTTTGGAAGGTACCTGTAGCTAGTATTCTTAGGCCTGCACATACCTTGGTATCCACTGGGATGGGTTACCCTCTGTTAGTTCTGTGTGTCAGGCGTGGCTGGCACAGCTCAACAATTTGCTGTAGGAGGTCCCTGTCCACCCTATAGTGCTCCACTATCTCCAGCTTATGTAGCCCCTGGTAGGCTACCCTGGGTCTGTACACTCTTCTCCATCTCCTCACTGTAGATTGGTTGACAGCATTCACATCCTCACCACCCTCAGCCTTTTCCACAAGTTGTTGTATGATAGCTATTGCATCCCCTATCATTTTGTTGTTTTGTTTGTTAAAAGTTCCCTGTATATATACACCTCTGGTGAAGAGTATGGGAAAAACCAGAGGGGAAGGTATTTGCATAGTTTATAGTAGTGTTCTGGGCTGGGCTGGTCTGCTGCCTGTGTAATTGGCTGATTTTGATACATTTCACCCATCAGCTTTGCTAGTTCTCCTTGATTACATTCCTACTGCTGTTTTCCCTTCTCATCGCATTCCTGTTTAAGCCCAGGGGTGCGCTGTGCAAACAGAGTACTCAAATGTGCACAGAGCTGCTATTTCCTGGTTTAACTTTTTTCCCTTTAAGACCCGGTGGACACCCGCTTAGGCAATGTAAAGAGTGCTAGGCAGACTCAGACACACACCCTTGCTTAGCTGTGCTTAGCTAGGAGCAAACCTAAGCCACAGGGCTCCAAACCGCTTACAGTATGCCTAACACACACCCCAATGATGTCAGCTAACTCCTAGGCTTGCACCAAGCTATTCCTGCTCTTAGACTGTTGGGACCTGGCTAGCATGTTGGGGAAAACTGGGATTCACTATCATTCCCCTCAGGAATGATAGTGAATCCCAGTTTTCCCCAACATGCTAGTCAGGTCCCAACAGTCTAAGAGCAGGAATAGCTTGGCGCAAGCCTAGGAGTTAGCTGACATCACTGGGGTGTGTGTTAGGCATACTGTAAGCGGTTTGGAGCCCTGTGGCTTAGGTTTGCTCCTAGCTAAGCACAGGTTGGATTGCCTGTTAATGCATAGTTACATGTCTCACACTGAGCCTCCCCCCCTAGCAACCACTACTCACTGGCCATGTTGTCTTTTGGCTGCCATTGACTTTCATGGCAGAATAGTGATTTTAGTTAGAATGCTTATTTTAGGTTTATTTTATTATTCCCCCCCTCTATCCCATTTGCGCGCCACAGCCCTACGCTTAAACAGCTGAGGTCGGCAAAAAAAAAAAAAGTTGATTTTTTTTCATTTTGTAAGCTGTTTGCATTGCCAATGGCTTTTTACTTGGCCATTGGCATGCTTCCTAACTGATATGCAGCCTTTATTTGGAACTTTCACGGCTCCGTTTTGGATTTTGCAGAAATGTACTCGGTTACTAACCGAGTACATTTCTGCAGATTACACTAGTCCTGCACGGCCGGTTTCAAGCTTCCTGGATTGCAATTTCACCTAATTTGCATGGATTTCTCCTGCAAATGGGGTGATTTGCATACAGGAGCTTAGTCCGTGCAGGACAAGTGCAGGAGTGCTCGTGCACACCCCTGCAGGCTCTTCCTGGATCGCACGGCAGACATATTGCCTGCTAGAGCTCCTGCACTTATCCTGCACACCGTGCAAGGCATGCAGAATCTGGGGGTATGTCTTACTTGTTGGTCAAATAGGTGTCAGTCAAATGAAATTTAGGTCAAGTAAAGTAGACCCGTATATATATATATATATATATATATATATATATATATATATATATTTTTTTTGTTTTGTTTTTTGTTTCACTTCAGAATCCTGAAATATCACAGTCCTGAATTTCATAAAACTTCATAATCTGGGAGCTCAAAATCCTGAAAACTCAAAATCCTGAGCCCCAAAAGACTGAAAACACACAGGATATATATACTGACTATATAGAACACAAACTAGATTACATTCCACCAAATATAACTGGGGGGGCAAGCCCCCTTGCACCCCCCCATGAGGGGGGCAAGCCCCCCCACACCCCATGCTACTTAAATATAGCAACTCCAAGATTGTACTTCACTACACTATCATGAGTTATGTTGTATAGCAAGTTAAAAGGGAATGTTACTAAGGTTATAACAGGCAGTCATGAACACATGTGATGGCAGGTTTGCCATTTTTTTCAGTGGAGTGCAATTTTGGAGTTTATATATTTAATTAGCAGGGGGTGCAGCAAATGGGGATGTGCAGGGGAGCTTGCACATATATATATATATATATATATATATATATATATATATATATATATATATATATAGGATATTTAGAATGCTGAACATTCTTTGTACACCAGCAGAAGTGATCTAAACTCATTTGATCACTACTGCTGGAATTAAGTCGTTGTAAGATCATGGACAGTGTGGATAGAGGAACATGAAAAACATGAGTTTTTTGTTGTTGATCTTTTGGGGTCATTGTTTTGCATTTCAGTAAGTATGTATAAGAATTTGCTATTAAAATTTCAAAAATAAAAACAAAATGTTGACTAAAAATCTAAAACAAAATTTGCAATTTTTCATTTCGGATGTCCAGAATGTCGAAAATCATCACTAATTATCGAAAATGTCAAATTCGACATTTTACAGCAATTACTGAACATGCCATCCTTGCCGTGAAGTTCCATACTCCTGTAAGGAACATCCAGTTTTTGCAGGGGGGGGTACGCCCCCTGCACCACCCTGTGGGGGGCTGTGCCCCCCACCCCTGCTAATGATATATTTCAACTCCGAGAGCACACTACGGTGAGGAAAGGGATGAATTTCCCTAACTGTACTGTACCGTGATCTCTGTCCAGCTCTTCAAATGTATATTAGGGAATGCACAGGACATTTGCTAATATAAACGTTCGAACATTGAGAATGTATGCAGATGAAACATTTGAACATCTGTAGTTCGGATTGTTTATATGCATATGTTCTCACCTCAAAATTTTAATAGTAAACCATGTATAAGTGCATGTCAATGAACGATCAAATGTAAACATCACCACCGTGGTTCCATAAACATCAGTAAAGTGTTTAACTGTCGGAGTCGGGATTTCTACATCAGCATGTAGCTAGTCATTTTAAACAGAAGTACAAATTGAGAGCACATAGCCATGGATGGTGCAAAGGTGCAGTGACAAGGATGATATAGCTCTGAAAGCATCATCTCTCACTGATGGGAATGATGTCCCGATATCATTTAAGGTTTTTTTACAGTCAGTAGCAGCAGTTTGTATCTGTTTTTGCCTGTCTGTGATTAAGAGATCATTCTGCAATGGAAGGTCTCACGGATCTACAGGAGCATCGTCAGTGTTTTCTGATTTGTACCTGTTTGTTGTCTTTCTTTTCATGGTCTTTGACAGGAGTTCTTTTGCCTCAGCATGTGGTATTTCAGCTGACATGTTTACTTATTTCAGGTAGCATGCGATGGTAAGTCTGTGATTTGGGTTCTATAAATGCTGGGCTACTTGGTTAACTCATTCCCTCCAGTAGAGCTCTTTTGAGTGTGTACCTTTAACTTCTAGTGGGCGTGGCTTCAACATTTAAAAACTGAAGTTATCACCTTACATTTTTAACAAATACCCATTGACAGAGGTCATATATCAATACAATTGTGTTTGCTATCATGTATGCTTTAAGGTAAAATTTTCCGATACCTTGTATGTAACATGGTTTTGGAATTATTAATGCAAATATGAACAGGCAATATTTGACGTCTAGAGGAGCAGTAGGATGTAACTGCAGAAACGCCTGGAGACGTCGCTCGGCTGCAACATGTTCAAGTATCACTATTTTCTTCATTTCATCACTACTGTTTGCACAGAATGTTAGTGCTTATATCAGTGTCTTGTACTTCCTTTCCTTTTGCAGGTCTGTTATATTTCTAATGCCCAGTTGCTCTTTATGATATAAATATTTGTTTATATTGAGTAGTGGGTGAATGTGTTGACGTCTTATGACTTTAGCTAATACTCTAGTGGATGAAGTACTGCATGTGAGCATGAAGTTTCTTTCCCCTGTGTATTCACTGTGAATTTGATCTGTTTTTCACGGTTTACTCTTGAAACTTGGAAACTGCATGGGTCGAGCAGTCACATGGTCTACCCAAAATCCAGAATCCAGAATGCTGAAATTCCGGCTAGGTCGAAACTGAATACATCAAGACTGGTAGTTCGATGTATTCCATATAGTTCGATGTATTCCATATAGCAGGAGGTGACATCAGCCACCCATGCTATACACCTTTACATACCATGGCATTTCATAGTCAATGGTACATGTATTTTACTATTTTGCAAGGGGACAAGCCCTCCTGCACCTCCCATGTGGGGAGCTGTATCCCCCGTACTCCCAGCAACTTATATATAACAACTATGAGATCACACTACAATGAGGAAATGAGCTAATTCCCTGTTCATCACTGAACTGCAATCTCAGGGCACAATGGCAAACTCATATATTTGAACTACACTACCCATTCACTGCAGTGTAGCTGCTCTATTTTGAGTCGGCATTCTGCCCATTGGAAAACTGCTTTTCGACCACATGCTGGTCAACAGCAGTGACTTTATGTATTTAATTGTAAACAGTTTTACACACCTTGTTGTTATGATGTTTAATTCAATAATGCTGTGTCTGACTATTTTAATGTTATAGTACTAGATGTTAGGGTCAGAGCCACTGATGTCCCATCACTTGTATCACACCTACATATGGAGGTTATATAGGTCATGCAGTATGTTTCTGGTTACTAGTGTCAATGACTTGGATGTCAGCAGTTTAAGAAATGGTAATGATACCACACGCCTATGTAATTCTGAAATATTTTCAAGAAGATCTGAGGATCAAAGTTTCAAATTGCTTGTGGTGACTAATTAAATTATAAAACAAAGCACATGTGTTATAAATGTCGAGAGAAAAAAGGATCATGACATTCCTGGAAAAAGACAGGGGAAAGATGAAGGTATTGCAGAAGAATGAATGAAATATAGTCTTCATTTGTGAGGAATGTCTGAAACATGTGATGATAATTGCAAAACAGTGGGTGAGAAAAAATAGCTTTACATTCAAGTTACATCAGTCTAGGGACAATATAAAATAGCATGAAGATAATAAACACACAGAATGAACCAAGCAGAAATTTTGCATTGTGGAGGGTGTGAAGCTCACTTCTTGAAATATGTTATGCACCTAGTTCACTAATAAAAATCGAACTTTAAGATGCATACTACAAAATAATAAAATAGTAGGTAGTCCACAGATGAGATAAAATAGAATATCCTTTATTGAAACACACAAACAAGATATCCTAGTTGACTATAATGAAATGCATTAAAAACATTCATTATTTATATATAATCAGGTTATTTGGAGCAAGGGAGTGGTTAAAGAGGGTGGATCTGTTAAGTGCAATAAAAGCATTAAACTCATTCCTTTAACCAAGTCACCTTCCCCCTTAGCACCACAGTGTAAACTGAGACTGTGCTACCTTAGAACTGAAACTAAAAAGCTAGAGACAAATTAAAATATATTATATAAGAGCAGCTTATTAAACTAGCCTAATAATCCAAACGTTATTAAGAAACCAAATTACTAACAAAATGATTAATTAACAAAAAGATCTACCAGAGTAAATATTAGTAATTTGTAAACCGAAACACTTTTAACAAAGATCGCTTTTTTACCAAATAAATGCTTCATCAGGTTTGTGTGTAAAAAACATATCATAATATTAATGAACATGTATATAAATCTACAAGTGAACACCTAAGTAGGCTGAAAACTATAGCTATAATTGCTAATGTGGAAATACAGTGGAAAAATGTTAAAAATAAAGCATCAAGGCCCGGGGGATCTGTTCAAGTGTGGTATCTAACTAAGATAGCACTTAGTTTAAATGAGCAAAAGTATCAGAAAACAGCGCCAATGTCAATTATTTCATTGTAAAATATTTACAATATTTGATATTTGTTTATAACAATATTAGTATGTATAACGTGTGTAATGTCAGCTTTAATCAGTCCCAAATCAGACTTTTAATAGTCTTTTAAACAGTGGGGCAGTTTTTTGAGTTCTAGTATGCTTTTTATAGGCAATAATAATTAAGTTCTTGTTTTTTAAAAGAGTTCAGTTTCAGCTGCCACAGTAGTTCACATTTTTCTAAATGATTAGGGATGTCTCCTTCCATTTCCAAAAGGTCCACATGATCAATAATTTGAAATTTAAAGCCAATGTGTCTTTTGTAAAGCTGCAGGTGCTGAGCCAGTGCATTATGCTTGCACTTAGCTCTAATTTTGGAAAGATGGCCAGGAATCCTTCTGTTAAGTCTGTTGAGCAAAATGCTTCACCTTCTGTAACCACTCCCTTGCTGCAGATAACATGATTATATATCAATAATTAATGTCTTTAATGCTTTTCATTATACTCAACTAGGATTGTTTGTGTGTTTCAATAAAGGATATTCCATTTTTAACAACTGTGGACTACCTATTATTTTATTATTTTGTAGTACACATTTTTAGTTCAATTTCTCTAGTGAACTAGGTGCGTAACATATTACAAGGAGTGAACATCACACCCTCCACACAGCGAAGCTTCTGCTTGGTTTGTTTTTGACCCAGTACAGGTTGCATACTGAGTTTTCTGAGACTTCAAGAGATACCATGGATTTTTCTGTTTTTTTTAAGCACAGAGAATGGAGGCAGTTGATTGTTGTTATTTAGAGACAAAAAAAATCCACTTAATGTCATGCCCAAACATAAAGGATTAGGATTAGGTTCATCCATGCTATATGAACTAAAGTTTGGAATAGTGACTGGCAGGGAAATGACTTCAACATAAAGAATGAAGTCTATTGTCTGGTATTGGATCTAGAATGCCATACTTGATAAAAGACCAAACTGAAAATCTTGGCTTGTGTGAGACAATGATATTCCGATTCCGGTGTTAATGCACTGACCTCAAAGCAGATTACAATTAAAGAGGGAAGTGAAGATTGTCCCTGTACATCGGTTTTGGAAAAAAATACCCCAAAGTAAAAAAACTTAAATTTGTTTATAGTGACATTGTTCGGTTGTTGTGACTTTCGCCTTTTCCCGGTTAGGGGTCACCACAGCAGAACTCCGGCCCGCTAATGATTGGCAGTTGATTTTTACATACCGAGTTGCCAGCCCTGATGCACAACCTTCAACGAAGGTACACCCATTCACGCATGTCTCCACGCAGAAGACACTCTAACTGAGAGTCGAACCGGACAGCGTCTTACGGTGAGGCAACAACGCTACCGCAGCACCACCACCGCGGATAGTGACATTGTTCGGTATTGTTCCAAATTATCTTACAGACAAGATGTCTTATTTACATACCAGATCAAAACATTTTAGGTAGGAGCTTCTTCAGCTTTCGTTTTAAGAGATTTAACAAAAGCAAATATATTCACTAACTGGATTATTATAACATAATTGAATAATATTGACTAATTGTTACAGGAACAGGCTCCATACTGCTGACCGACTACCAAACCTGAGAATCCTGGCTTGTGCAACTCACTGATTCTCCAGAGTTACAGAGTTCATGCTGTTGCCATTGATAAGGGACACTGACAGACATTGTTTAACAGACAGAGAGAAAGAGAGAGAGAGAGAGAGAGAGAGAGAGAGAGAGAGAGAATACTTTCACAGAAGGTTAGGCTGCTTGGTCAAAAATTCAGTTCTGTGGGCAGCTGGTGAGCAGTCCTGTTTGATGTGAATGTTGGAAGTCCATATAGATCTCTTTCTTGTGATGCAGTAACCCACAGAGTTGAATACAGTTAATGAGGTACAGAGGGTCTGCCTTGAACAGGGGTTGTGTGATGAATTTCCCCAAAAGAAGAAAAAGCAGGGTGTGGTGACAGTTTTCAGTATGTTTCTTTCAAATGTTCTGTCTTGTAAGACTGAACTTCCTACTTTTGGTCTTTGCAGTACCTAAGTATCAATCACATAGCATTCCTGATAAAACATGAGAGCAGCAAACATAGTTTTCAACCTTCCATCTCCAAAATGAGAAACACTAGCCCTCATAATGTGGATCAAATGCGCAAATGTGGAACACATGCTAACAGCTTACTAATGATTTCAACTAAGAAGGTCATGGGATTGTTACAATATGCTGGTTTTACTTATAAAAAAGATCTTTTAATGAATTAAAATGATTCATTCCTATTTACCATGGCTATCAGTTAAAAACACTGCTAACACTGAATGTGTGGCAGACCCTTTCAATGTGGAACTTTGAGGAACATGAACTTTTTAAGACAACAAATGCATTACGTTCCTCATAATGAGGTACACTTGAGAGGTATGGGAGCAATAGCTGACTGATCAGAAGGCACTGTCACTGTATCTACCCCCATGGCACAAAGGGATGAAGTCCTGACTGTGACCCATATTACACATGCTTGCTTAGCACTGTGGGTGCTGGAGAGAACAGGCCAGGGCTTAGGAGAGTGATGCTATTGTCAGCTTGCTGTTGTTGAGGGGTGGATGGTTTGACACTGGGCTAACCCATACGTCGAACACTATGTGTTGCACCTGTAGAGAACAGGCCTGCTGAGCACTATCTGTCCTGAGTTCATTGTACTAAATCAAGGAGAAGACTTGTGTGTTTCTCTGTGGTAGGCAATAATAGTATTGGGCAAGAGAGAGCTGCCATTGAGTTTTGAGGGAGCTAGAATGGAGTTTAAAAGGTCTGACAGACTAGTCCATTCCCTGATCCTTCATTATATGTGGTCTGATGATACCTTATAGCCAAGATGTGAAAGATCAGCACTGTTGTTGCCCAGTCTGGAGGTGCCTGATGCCTGGGCCCTAAAGGAATAAATGGATCTAGGGGGAAATGAAGAAGAGACAATGGGCAAGACCAAGGTACTCTGGGCAGGATAAACAAGTAGGCATTGTCATTATGAGTAAAAATGGGAGCTGACAGTTGTAATGAACTATTGCATACATTGGTAGAATTGTTTCTCCTGCCAATCTTGTTCACTTGGGTCTCTTGAGGTAGTGTAGCAATTGCCTTATGTACACAGACAACCCTCTACTAATAGCACAATCTAGTAAAGAGTGTGAGAGATGTATTTACATCTAGAATCTAGAATCCATGCTCTCTCTCACTCAAAACAGTAACACGAAGGTTGTCAACTCACCCAACACTACATATTCACATACAGTAGTACCACTACTCATACACATACCATTACTCAAACAAATAGTATGCATTAAACATGTAAATCCACATATGCAAAGGTTCTCTTGAAATCTTGCCAAAACACCAGAGACCTCCAAAACACAAGTTTGCTACAGCTAACACAGTGTCCACAGCACCCATGACACATACCAACACCAGTGTCTAACCCACCATGCCAGTAAGGTGTAACACTCAAAAAACAAGTTTTCTTGTCATTTGAGACTCAATAGTGAGACACAAAGATGTCCCACTCCCATACTTGGTGAGTGGGACACACGGATGTCCCAATCACCAAGTTGGACAAGGAGAAAGTCACAGTCAGATGCCTGTCCAGTGCCACAATTTGCCAAATCATGCATGCACTCAGGTCTCTCAGAAACAAGTGCCATTATGACTCTGTCCTAGTTCATGTTGGTGTGAATGACCTGAGATGTACCTTGCTGGACTATATGAAGCACATAGTCAAGCTCTCTGAGTATGTGTTCCAGCCAGGTATGTCCCTAGCCTTGAGCAGCATACTACCCTCACTTAGAATGATGCCATAGTATAAACAAAAAATTATTGCTTTCAATAATTGGCTTAGCTTTTAGTGTCATTCCAAGGGGATCCAGTTCCTGTCTGCCTGGGAAGCTATGGTCGACAAACCTTGTTGCTTTGCCAGAGATGGTTTGCACCTAGCACCCCCCCCAGGCTTTTGGCTGCTGGCAAAGGCTGTTGCCTACACCATAGTACTTTTTTTAGGCAAGGTCTCAAAAACAACATTACCGATGTGAAATTAACCAATCAAAACAAAATAAGGATCATGTTGCTAAATGCTAGGAGCTTAAACCAAAAACTGCACTCCCAGGAAGCACTTCTATCACTAGAAGATGTAGATGTCTGTACAGTCACAGAAACCTGGTTTAAGGCCTCAGAGAGTACCCCGGCCCTGCAAGGTTACAATGCTTTCCACACCTTTAGACCACAAAATGAATGTGTGAAAACCAGAGGAGGCAGTGTTGCAATCTATATTAAAGATAAATTCACCTCCCATCTAGTTAGACTGGACAACTCCATAGAGATACTCCAGATCCAGATTACTATGGGTAAGACCCATGTTCAAGTCCTATCCAGTTATAGATCCTCCTCCATGGGTCATGACACCCATGAAGCCTACTTAACCAAACTGAAGGCAATCCAAATTTTACTGAACACTCTGGTTATGGGGGATTTCAATTATCCCACCATCAAATGGGAAACCTACTTTAGCCAAAATTCGCCAGCACAAAAGTTTCTTGACTTTGTGAATTCAAATGCCCTGGAGCAATTTGTCCATACTTTGACAAGAGGAACAAACATTCTAGAGCTGGTTCTCACCAACATGTCAAACAGGTGCACTGCTGCAACTGTTGTACCCTCATTAGTTAAAGCTGACCACAAAGCAATCACCTTCGAACTGCCACTAACACTAGAACTCACAAAGGGTGAAATCAGACTAAAAACTACTAAAAAACTTCACCAAGGCAAACTATACCCTCCTATGTGATGACATTAAATGCATTCCAAGCCCCACCTCAAGCTGAAAGTGGTAACTACGGCAAAGATCACACTGATGCCCTATAGAACCACTGGCATAAGTATATAAACTTGGCTGTACCCAATAGAATCAAAACCAGAGCCCCAAGTAAAATCACGCTGCCATGGTGGACTTCCAGCATCAACAAACTCTACAATAAATGCAAAAAGTTGCTGCCCAAGAAGACAAGGACACAACAATGTAAATGCACCCTCCTCACCCTTAACAGACAAAAAAGACAACTTGTCAAATCCTCCAAAAGCTCCTTTGAGAGAAACCTAGCAAGTACTGTCAAGGATAATCATAAGGCCTTTTACAGTTATGTACATAAGCTAAAGGGTAGGAACCAAGCATGTACACAACTGGTGGTCAATGGTATCATGCATACTGACCCCACAGAGATAGCGAACCTGCTAGCGGATAGGTTTAGCAAAAATTTAACTCCCTTATCCCCTCCTAATTTACAAGAAACCCTTCCCCAACCCCCTCACCTTACATATCTGAAGAACAGGTCCTCACAACCCTGTCCAAGGCAAAGAACATGGCCTCTGTGGGACCAGACAACATCCTGGGCTGTCTTTCAAACAGCCTAAAACATGAACTAGCATCACCACTAAGAACCCTTTTCAATCATAGCTTAACCACAGGCTTTGTTCCTTCAGAATTGAGAACAGCAACAGTTATTCTCCTCCACAAAGGTGGCCTAACAACAGACCTTGTGGAATTACAGACCCATAAGCCTGACCAGCCTCATCTGTAAGGCCATGGAATGTATTATTATGGACCTCGTAAATAAAGACATGGGTGACTTCCAAACCCTGGATCCTACTTAATTCAGCTTTGTGAATGGCAGATCTTGCCTGTTAAATCTGGTGGATTTCTTTGAAAGTGTGACAATGGCCATTGATGAGGGCAAATATGTGCACACAGCATACCTCAACCTGGCAAAACCTTTCAACACAATCCCACATTCAGGCATTACCAATAAACCTAGGAAACTGAATGTAACCCCTTCGTTGTAAGATGGGTTAACAACTTGCTCACAAACCGGACACACACTATCAAAGTAGGTGACTTCACATCAACCAGCCGACTTGTTACCAGTGGGGTACCACAGGGGTCAGTGCTGGGCCCCTTGTTATTTGGTATATGCTTCTTAGAAGTTCAGGTCAAAACTAAAGGGTTGTGGAAGACCAAGTTTGCAGATGACTGCAAACTAGGCGAAATCATTGAATCACCACATAACACCAGTATACTCCAGGAGGGTCTCACACAGAACAACTGGTGTATTAGTCACAGTCTCAAACTGAATGCAAAGAAATGCATCATCATTCCTTCAACACAAGCAATGTCCCTTCACACTATCAAATCAACAACAATACCCTAAGTACCCATGAAGTGACAAGGGACCTGAGATCACTGGTTGACAGCAACCTTACCTTCAACCACCACATGTCTACCATTGTAAGGAAAGCTTTCCATGTAGCTCACCCGATTAGTAAAGGCATCACCTCGAGAGCAAAATAAGTTATAACCCCACTATACTTGCACTTATCCAGCCCATAATTGAGTATAACATCCCATTTGGTATGTACTGTACTAAGCACCTGCAGCAATTACAGACACTTCAGAGGTTCTTAACAAAGAAGATCAAGAGCCTCCAGCATATGCCTTACACTGACTGACTAAAGTCCCTGACACTATACTCCGTATCATATAGACTTCTTAGGAAAGACTTATGCCTGGCCTACAGAACAACCCAAGACCCAAACCTAATGAACTTACTGCATATCCATAAATCAAATGGGACTGGGGCTACCTATTCCAGGGATGTAAATATGGCCTGTGAATTAAATAAGACATGCTAGAGGGACAGATTTATCTCCCAGAGACTGCCACATCTTTGGAACAGGCTACCAGTTAATGTGAAACAGAGCACTTCTATGACACTGTTCAAGAGGAACCTGGACAAGTGGATGGTGCACCGTAAATTCTTACTGGGGATAGTGCCCACAACCCTCATGGACATGGGCAGTAATCACTAAATGCAATCTTGGTATTGACTAGTACTTCTACGGTATTACATTGGGTTGAAACAGATAGGCTTAAAATGACCTCCAAGTTAATAGCCTAGCAATTTCCTATGATCGTATGTAGTATATATATATATATATATATATATATATATATATATATATATATATATATATATATAAAATAAATTGCGATGTCAAACAATTAATTAATTAATTAATTAATTAATTAATTAATTAATTAATCCTTTTTTTTGTTCCTTCTTTACTGTTTGTTGATTAAGAGGATCCATCTAGTCAGTACCCTTTATCAGGACTTGTTTTGCTCCAGTGTCAGGAAGATGATGTAATTTAATGAACTACTCTCTGGGCAGCCCATGTGCAGTCCTGTCCAACAACTGACACAGAGGGTTAAAGCTGTGAGCTGTAGTTCTTATGATAAAAGGTTTGATTCCTACAGCCTTTATGTACCTATTGTGAGTCAGTCACATAACCAGATAGTGTTTGGGGGCAACTAGGAGTTTGGGCTACTCAATGGTAAACTGCAAGCTTAGTAACCACCTGTTAGCATGAGGGCTGGGGAAAAACATTGCATATAACTTTGTGCTATGTTATGCCATAAAGGAATTGATGCTGTATTGTTTGTGTAGACCCTCTGTGAGTACTAGTTATTAATTTATCTAACTTATGAATGTTAGTGACATATTTTTGAGTGAGAGGATGCCAGGGAATGTAGACATCTGGAGCATAGTTGTTTCTGCATGCAAACTGTCTATATTCAATGACTTTTAATTTATTTTATTTCTTTGTGTTTACCAGCCCACATATATTATAATCTGTCTTTGTATGTTTTTCTTTATAATTTAAGTAAATCTAATGTATTAACCTTTAAACTCTTTTAGATTATCACCTTACACTTTGTATGAAAGGATGTTACCATTGATAATAGACACTTATAGACATCATTTAAAATTGAGAGACAGAGAGACAACCTGCTTGGCCAAAGACTCAGCAGTGTGGGCAGCCTGTGTGCAGCCCTGTTTGGATGTGGGTGTGGAAGCTCATATAAATGACAGTAGTGCATATGTTTTGCTCTTGTGGCCTGGTTGTATTTTGTGAATTAACTACTGAAATAGATTTGTCTGCACTTTCTTGCCATTACTTCAATATTGGTTGTTGGTGGTGGGATTCAAACCCCATTTATGTCAGCTGTCATAACATTGCAACCAGTGTCATCCTACCATCTGTAGTAGGTCATACTAGTGTAATTTGCATTGTTACCTCATAGCAATGTCACAAAAAGTACAATTCAAATATCTAATTTCACTGAAAACAAGCGGAAGGGTGTCAATTATAACAAACCAGACAGAAATTTTGTGATTGGCACATTGATTTGCACAGACTAGAACTGTTGT